>NC_051155.1:122295090-122431042 GCF_013339745.2 Dermacentor silvarum
TGGGTCACTGAGCAACAAGAAAGTAACTTGTGACAAGCTTTTAATATGACATTACTTATGGCAGTAAAAATCTTCAAAGGGTTTCTAAGCCAGATCCTTTAGAAATGAAGTGGCATCACGTATTATGACGTCCATGATGTCTGCACCGAGATGCTAAACTACGCGGTAATATTCGTGCGATATTCGCATCTTACATCACATCTATGCTTGCAGGCGGTTGTCAGCTGGAGCGAATAGACTACGGGGAAAAAGCGCTGCCTCAGAGACCGCTCCCCGCAATTCTGGCATCGCCACGCCGGACACGACGGTGGCGCTATACGACCAGTTGGCCGTAGCCATCAAGGCCGAAGAAATTGCCGTGCGCTCCTTGGAAGCAGAGAGCGCAGGTTGGGATGAACCGACCGCCGCCGTAGACGCTAAAGCCCTCACGAGCGCGGTCCTCAGTCCCTTGGATACCGTCCTAGAAGCCAGGAATGTGGTGAGTGTAGGCCGGAAACGCCGACGTTGCCATCCACACATGCGATGTAATCACTGCAGCATTTTCAAACTACTTTTAGCGTAGACGGCAGGAACGGCAGTGCGTAACTCTTGTGTCTTTCCCTTACAAGGTCACTATAACGCTTTGTTCTTTATCGAACATAAAAGGCAACCACTCGTTTAATGGCATGGGAGGGTTCAGTAGAGATCGATGACTGCATCAGTGGCGAAATAACATAATTAGGGCGTACAATTGTTGTAAATGACTGGGTCGTATAGAGGGCGTGGGACTTGCTGGCGCATGCCTCCTAGAGCGTGCTCACTATGTTGAAAAGCCGTGATAGCGAAGAAGAAGAGAGAATTCATGAATTCGCCAACCAATTATCAAAAACTATGGCGTCCGGAACGAGCAAAAATATTCTGTTGCGGCTTTCTTGCACTTCGCCTACTTAGCCGCGAAAGTGGTTCTCTCTGATTTTATGTAGATCACGTTGTGCAAAAACGCTACAGTGTGCGTTTCTCAAATGTAACGGGGAACTGAACGTAGTGTTTCCGTTCGCGGTAGCACCGCCGAAATGTATACGTGCGCGGCGGTGAACACTATACCGGTATTTACAAAATATGCCACTCTCTCTAGTCGTTCTGCCACGCAACGATACCACACAAAGTATATTATGATTATATGGGTGTTGATGTGGCATGGTTTAACGCTGTACCGTTGTCAACGAACTATACGCTCCACGCTTGACCATGGCAGTCGCTCCGCCACGCAGTTATCGTGCTTCGGCCACTTTCGCTCTCGTTCCATGTTTCAGTTGACGCAAAAAGAGAAGCTAACGATACATCTCGTGCGACCAATCAAGCTCGGTAATCTTTTCTTCGGCTCAATGATACCACTGCTTTTGTGATGCCCGGCGATAAATCTCGGATATTCGATGACGCACGAACAGAGCGCGTCTTGTCGGCGTACTTCGGGTCCTCTGCTCAAGGACACGATAAAAGTTGTTTCTCTCTGCAAGGCGATGAGTGAATCAGTCCAAAAGCAAACGGGAGCTCAGTTCAGCGATGGAACTGACTGGATGCATTTACAGGTATATTCACATAACTTCGCGGCAAGGAAGCAGGCGAATAGTTTCAAGCGCGGAAGCCAAGTCTGTTTTAGAGGTGCAACAGCAGCTGCGTGCTGCTGGTGTCGTTTGCTGAGGACACACGTACCTTGATATAGGCACGGTACGTTCTCGGGCATGCGTCCGAAAATGCGTGTATCTCGATTGAAAATTGTGAGTCATTCGATTCCAAAAACACGCAACGCTGAACACGGTCTACACACCTTCACGACTGCTGTGGTTAGGATTTGTCGAAAAAAGAATGTCACTTTGAGCCAATGTTTCGACAAGGAGACTTGTCTTTGTTAGAGCAGCAACTGCTTTCCTTGCCAGCGTTTTATGTACGCATAGCTCAGTCTCCCCCATCCTCAATGATGGAGGAAGAGAGTAGGCCTGGGCGTGGCGTGGAGCAGCTAACGTTAAGAAAAAATAGAGACAGTAGACGGACCGGGAATCCCAGGAGGAGGAACAAAGGGACATTTGGGTTTATGAGAGTAGTGGCGAACAGTAAGGGACTAAAGGTACTGGTTTTGGGTTCTATCGATGTAGCGGTAATAGCAGCCGGAACCAGGAAATAGCTAGTTTACGGGCATAGGTAATCATCATCATCATCAGTTTATATTTATGTCCACTGCAGAACAAAGACCTCTCCCAATGATCTCTAATTATCCATCTTGCGCTAGCTGATTCCAACTTACACCTGCAAATTTACTAATTTCATCACCCCACCTAATTTCCTGCTGTCCTCGACTGCGCTTCTCTTCCCTTGCGCCCCATTCTGTAACTCTATATAATGGTCCACTGGTTTTCTACTCCACGCATTACATGGCCTGCTCAGATTCATTTTTTTTCTGTAAATGTCAGCTAGAATGTCGGCTATCCCCGTTTGCTCTCTAATCCACACAGTTATCTTCCTGTCTCTTAACGTTAGGCCTAACATTTTCGTTCCGTTGCTCTTTGTGCAGTCCTTAACTTGTTCTCGAGCTTCTTTGTTAACCTCCAAGTTTCTGCCCCATATGTTAGCATTCTACCGGTGCTAACATTTTCCTTTTGAACCACAGTGGTAATCTTCCAGTCAGGATTTGGTGGTATAGTTTACGTATGGCTCCCCATAAACTGACCAGCACAGCCATGGACTACAGCAGGTGGACACCTAAGTAAGGAAAGCAAAATGAAGCCACAATAGGCACACAAACAACCGATGCCGACGTTGGAGTTCTCCTACATGAGAGTGGGACGAATCCGTTAATAATTTTCTCCATTTTACTACCTACCACATTTTGCCATTAAAAACGCACTCCGCGAGTTATGCGTAGATATATGTTTAATCAACTTACATAACTAACATTGTGAAGAAATCGTATGCCTTTTTCGTTTTCGCCAATAATGTAGTCATTTTTGTCTGAAGGTGAAAGCAAGATTAGTCTCAACTAGAGATATAAAATTTGATGAAATTTTCAGGGGTGTGAAAAAACTGGCTTCTTTCATGTTTTAAATTTTTTTCGTAAAACTACGAAAAATCGATAAAAGGACGATTGCGCACAGCGCTATGAAAAACCTCACACATTTATTTCTTTAACACTGAAAACAATAAAATTGTTACGTTATTGCATCACAAAAGTCCCAGCAGAGCTTCCGGATTCAAAATCTATAGGCACGATTTCACGTCAAGGCATTGATTTCACATCAAAGCGTCAAGACCGACATTTGTATCAATCTTTGTCCGATTCATTTCCGCGGACGAAACCTTCAGGACATTGAGGTTCGAGTGCAGGTTGTGGAGATGGGTTTGCACAAGGCTTACCCTATGAGCGACGGTCAGGAAAGGGCACGACGCTCCTCCACTCCGCAACGCACAAAGGCGCTACGGCAGGGTTCGTCGACTCTCCGACACGGCGCAGAGAAGGCTCCGGAGTCAGATCGCCAACAAACACGGGTTTATTCACCCAAGGTACAGCTCAGTGCTACAGTCACGGCGCTTACGGGCCAAGGCTCGCCGCAAGACCGATCGAGTACGCCCGCCCGCTGCGCTAGGGCTAACCGGGTAGCGGTCCGCCAAGCGCGATAACGAGGAGTCGCGAGAACAAAGGTCTCACGTAACCACCTCGTTGCGAGCCTGTGAGCCTCTCTCGCGGCGAGGAAGCGCTCAGCGGACGAGAGCTCGGGTGGAGAGGGTGCCCGGGGGCCGCCGCGCGGGAGGCCAATCAGGGCGCGTCCCGGTGACGTGTCTCGCGGGGCAAGTCCAATTCCGGGGGGGAGAAGCACGGTTTGCGCGGGAAAGTAAGTCCGGCGCGCTAGCTGTGTCCGCCATGTTGCCGTTACGGCGGCGGTTCCCGGGGATCGAGCTAAGCGCCACGCGCGAGCTGGGGGACGAGGCGCGGGAAGGCACCTCGATCCCCACAAGGTACACAAGTTTACGCACGCGATCCCCAGTGAGCCTGTTGCGTATCTTGGTGTGCACATTTCCAAACTTGGACCAGTTTCTTTCACATGCCGCAGAAGGAGGAGGTATCTGCTGTACGCGACAGGCGTGGAGGCTCAAGGGTTGGTTGAAGCATAGTCCTTAGTTGCTACCATGTGGATGGATCCAGATGCTTCACAGACTCCCAAACTCCTTCTTTTGACCAAGATGCCTTGCAGGTTCTGTATTCTGTGAATTTACACGTTTTTGAAAATTTTATCCTGGTTAAAAAAAAACGAAACTTTTTTACAGCGAAGCTGTTAAGGGCTCACCTTTCGATCGTCTCGTCCGGCAATAGAAAAAAAAGTTGCAGTGGCTTAGCTCGGCTATGCCAGGATATAGGTAGCGTTAGCAAAGGTTCAGCTGATTATTCTTAGCTTTCCTGGTTGTCTAGATTGTCAAGGATTAGCTTGATTGTCATGCTTACTGCTGCTCCAATGACACACACGCGGTATACGTATTATGTGGCACATGTATATTTATTTTTGCTCAACGTCACGTTGCTTCTCTATTGCCACAAAGAGCTCGGTGATCAGTGAAGTAACACGCTGCCGTCTCTATGGCCCCAACACAGTATTTGGAGTTGTCTGTCTCTGATAGACAAGATCAATGGTGCTTCCCCATTGGGTCGTCTGTGCAGTTGGAAGACTGGCTAAGTCGAGGTTAAACTTGTCCTTCAAAGGAACACAAAGAGAGTCTGGAGCACGATTGAAGTCACCAGCCACCACACACAGTTCACTTGCCGCCCGACTAGGTATACACGTAGCCACTACGTCTATAGTGTCTTTAACGGAATTGTTCGGTGGCACATACACGGCTTCGATTATCACACCACTTTCATCAAGCTGAACGGCACAGGCTTCACCCTTAGGCACCGCTACGTTTGGCAGTCCACTGGCAGCAATCCCATTCCTGACATAGATGCAGACTATGAGCAGCATTTGCGCTCTCCTTCTCCAGTCAGAAGCGCAGCGGCTCCAGCGCAGTGTCAGACGGCGACTGCACAGCGAGCGCGCGCCGGCGCCAGTGCGTCTACCACGGCTACGACGTCACTCCTCTGGAATGCGCAGACCGGCGGCGGTGAGTCGCGCGCGGCGGCGGCGGAGTGCGCGAGAGGTGCCGGCTCCGGTGGCTCCGGTGCGCAAGCCGTGTGACATCACTGATCCTTGCGCATGCGCAGCACGGCTCTTGATGTGCCGCGCGAAACGGGCTTGGCTAGGCCAGTGTAGCTAACGCTACAAAAATTCTCATTGACCGTATGCTGTATGTGCTAGTGAAAGCGCGCGAGGGCGAGGGACGCTCGCTTTCACGGGGAGTGAACGCACGGCGCAGAGCAAACGCGACTTCGCAGTGGAAGTCGCGTTTTATTGCGATAGCAATTATATGGACACTCCAAAGCGGATTTCTGCCGTCGGCGTCGCCGTCGCCGTGAGGTTCCGTATGACGTCAACGGCGATGAAATCGTCGCCGCGCTCCGTACGCTGTATGTGCGAGTGAAAGGGCGCGAGGTACGCGCGCTTTCATAGGGAGCGAACGCACGTCGAGGAGCAAACGCGCGTTTTGCACCGTGCTCCCTGAAGGGCTGCAGAATTAAGCGTCTCTTTTTCTCCTTTCTATATATAGAGAGCAAACGCGACTTTTTCCGTCGCGCAAAAGGCTGTGGGGTACGGGAGGGAGAGAGAGAGGGGAGGCGACGTTTAGCTGCGGCACCAAATGCGTATTTATATAAAAACGCCGCACGCGCTCAGTGCGAACGCGGGCAAAACGCCGACGGCGTCGACAATAGTTCTGCGCGTTGCTGGCGCTGCTGCATGTCCAAGTTTATACAGCTGATAAAACTACTATCCTTACTCCGTATAGCTCTCTACTAATTTGCTATCGCAATTGATGCTTCGCCTTTCGAGTGAAACTGCGACAATTTTTAAAAATCTTTTTATTGCGATAGCAATTATATGGACACTCAAAAGCAGATTTCTGCCGTCGGCGTCGCCGTCGCCGTGAGGTTCCGTATGACGTCATTTGGAGAAGAAATCGTCGACGCGCGATGATGATGATAAGTGGTTCTTGAGGGAAAGGGAAAGGTTGGCGCTATCTTCTGCAGCCCTTGAGGGAGCACGGCTCAGCGCCGATGATAAGTGGTTCTTGAGGGAAAGGGAAAGGTTGGCGCTATCTTCTGCAGCCCTTGAGGGAGCACGGCTCAGCGCCAACGGGGAGGGGTAAGTGGGAGCGAAAGAAGGGATAGAGTGGAGTCGCCACGGCTGGGCGAAGCAAAACCGGCAGGCATAGGCGGCACGTATCAGGCCGAGATGGAAGGCCTTGGTGTGCTGCAGAGTCTGCAGGGGTGTTGTGCCAGGCCGGTCAGGCCCGGGGTGGGGTGGGAAGCCGTGAGGCCTTCCCGCTTGTAGAAATGTCCTTAGAGGCGTGCGGAGAGCCCTGACGAGCTCCGAACGCTGTATGTGCGAGTGAAAGGGCGCGAGGGGCGCGTCTTTCACGGGGAGTGAAGGCACGGCGGAGAACAAACGCGCGTTCTGCGACGTGCTCGCTTAAGGGCTGCAGCAGTAGGCGTCTCTGTTCTCCTTCACAATCACCATGTATGTAGAGCAAACGCGCCTTCTTCCGACGAGCGAGAGGCCGTGGGGGAGGGGGAGGGAAGGGAGGCGACGTTTAGCTGCGGCACGCAGTGCCTATTTATATCAGAGGCTCCGGCAACAGTCACCAACGCCGCACGCATTTTGAGCGAACGCGGGCAAAACGCCGATGGCGTCGACAACAGTTCTGCGTGTTGCCGATGCTGCTGCATGTCCAAGTTTATACAGCTGATAAAGCTAATATCATTACTCCGTATAGCTCTCTACAAGTTTGCTATCGCAATTGATGCTTCGCCTTTCAGGTGAAACTGCGACAACTTTTTTGTGTATACCCTCACTCACTGTAATGCCTGTTAAGGCGCTGTATCTAATAAAAGTTGTCGCAGTTTCACCTGAAAGGCGAAGCATCAATTGCGATAGCAAACTTGTAGAGAGCTATACGGAGTAATGATATTAGCTTTATCAGCTGTATAAACTTGGACATGCAGCAACATCGGCAACACGCAGAACTGTTGAAGACGCCATCGGCGTTTTGCCCGCGTTCGCTCAAAATGCGTGCGGCGTTGGTGACTGTTGCCGGAGCCTCTGATATAAATAGGCACTGCGTGCCGCAGCTAAACGTCGCCTCCCTTCCCTCCCCCTCCCCCACGGCCTCTCGCTCGTCGAAAGAAGGCGCGTTTGCTCTACATACATGGTGATTGTGAAGGAGAACAGAGACGCCTACTTTTGCAGCCCTTAAGCGAGCACGGCGCAGAACGCGCGTTTGTTCTCCGCCGTGCGTTCACTCCCCGTGAAAGACGCGCCCCTCGCGCCCTTTCACTCGCACATACAGCGTTCGGCGTGCGGCGACGGAGTTCGCCCTGACTGTCGAAGAGAGAGGTTGTGTTGCGTCTCGCTCCGACGACCTCGCCTCGCCAGTCGCGCCGAGCTCTTCTCCCGTGCGGTCGTGCCTGCACATCGCCCCGGCGTGTGCTGCACGAGCCGCGTGGCTCACCATCGTCGGCGACGTCACCTGCAGCCGCGCACGATTTGCGCGTCCCAACGCGCAACCCTGTGTGTTCCCTGCGGGCTTGCATCGTGCGACGAGTGGATTTGCTTCAGTGTTGTGCTCCGCGAGTGGCGTTCCCAACCCGACATCTGTGCCGCGTCCCCGGCTGTGCCGCCTCGTGCGCGCATCGCGTGGTCGGTGCTGTGCGCGCGACGTGCGTGTAGTGTGTTTGCCCCCCTGTGACGCGCGGTTCGCGTGTTGACTGCGGAGCCGAACGGCATGGAGGGCTTCCGCAGGCCAGGAGAGCGCCCGCCGCGCGCGGGCCATCGTCGAAGTGCGAGCGCGTCTCTCGCGACCTTTGTGCCCGTGACGCTACAAGCGTCGCGTGAGCGAGGCGAACTAGAGGTGCGCGCCGCCGAGATCGTGGACGCGTGGATAAAGAAACAGGCCACCACCACCCAAGCAGCTGCCGCCGCGGCCGCGCCCGCCGTCACCGAGACACACGTGGCGCCGGCTATACCTTCCCCGCAAGCGAGCCTTCCCCCCTCGGAGCAGGACGCCGCCATTGCTGCCATGGCGAGCACCCCGCTGCCCCCATCCGACGACGAGGAGGCCATGGACTCCTCCTCCTCGCGCAAACGCATGCGCGAAGCAGAGAGCGAGGAGGAGGAGCAAACCGGTCGCCGCAAGCTGCCGCCGCCGACCGCCCCACCTTGCCCGGAGAGCAGGGACGACGGCGACGCCATCTCCCGGCGCCCGGGGGACTCAGCCGCCTCCTCGTCATCGCCCGCGGCACGAGATGGCGCCCCCGCCGATCCGCCGGCTGCGCCGGCTCTCCTGCTCCTCTCGACCACCAGCGCCGCCCCTCGGACGCCCGGCGAGTCGTCCGCTGCCTCCTTCGCGCTCTCCCCGAGGGAGGGCGCGCGCATCAACACGGTCGCTCCTCCGGCTGCAGGTGAGGCTGGCGCGAGCTCTCCTGCGTCGTCTGCTACGGCGGATGCTCGTGACGCGCCCGAGTCTGTGCCGTTGGGGCTCGCGCACGATCCCCGAGCAGACAGAGCCCCAGCCGGTCCGACGCAGCACGGCCTCGCCCACCCAGCGGCGAGGTTCCTGAAGGATCCCCCCCACCACACTCTACCGAGGCAGGAGGGGAAAAACAAGAAGCAGAAGAAGGCGGGGAAAAGCTCTGCACCCAAACAGGCTTCCCCCCCTGCTGCCCCTCCGGCCCCGAGGCCCACTCTGGCGGGCTCCGGCACACCCACAGCAAAGGCTGCTGCACAGGAGGCCCCAACCACCCATGCACCACCAGCTGAGGGCTTCCAGCTGGTGCTGTCCAAGGCCGATCGCCGCCGCGCAAGGGCACCAGTGAGTGCTGCCATCCCGGTGAACCCCGCGGTCATTGGCACGGCCCTCTTCCGCCCATCTGTGGTGGGTGGCACTTTCAGAGGAGCACCACGCCTCTCTCTTGCGGCGGTGCTCTCAGCGCGGCCAGGTGTTGCCGCTGTGAGAGTCAATCACAGGCGCAACATCGTGGCCGCCGACGCCACCACCCAGAGGTGCTTGGAGGAGCTGCTGGCCACCACGGAGCTCCGGGGAATACCGGTGACTGCCCGGCAGCCTGCCGAGCGAGGCAGGAGCACTGGTTTTGTCCACGGCGCCGACGGCATCCCCGCAGACGCGGACCTGCTGGGGGCCATCGAGTCGGGAGTCCCAGTGCTGGCTGCTACCAGGGAGGCCAACACCATCACCATCCGGTTCGCGGGGCCGGTCCCCCCTGAGCATGTGAGCCTCTACAAGCTCCGGTTCAGGGTGCGACCGTCCAGACCGCGTCCACTGCAGTGCCAGCAGTGTGGCCGCTTTGGGCACGTGGCTGCCTCCTGCGACTCGCCATCCAGCTGCCGTCATTGTGGGAGGTCTCACGAGCAGGGTGACAGCTGCCCCAACGCGGCCCACTGCCGCAACTGCGGTGGCCACCACCCCGCAAATACTCCTGCCTGCCCCAGGTGGCAGGAGGAACGCAGGGTGGCCACCATCTTGGCAACAGCGCCTGCTCCCCTCTCCCGCCGGGCAGTCCGCGCTGGTGTCCGGGAGGAGAACCTGCAGGCCAAGGCCACCTCAACGCCTGTGCAGGGCCTGTCTTATGCACAGGCACTGGCCGGCCTCCCACAGGCGCCCCAGCAGAAGGCAGCCCCCCCCGGACGGCCACCCACACCGGCCCCACGGAAGCAGCGACGCCAGCCGCCAGCCACCCCTGGGAGCGAGCCCACCACAGCCCCAGCATCACTGGCAATGCCTGGCCCGGACCCTCGGGACCAGATCATTGCCAGCCTGCAGCTCGCCCTGAAGGCCATCGGGGAGATGCTGCCTGCCGAGAGCCCCCTCCGAGCCATCTGCCTGCAGGCAGTGGCAGTCCCGACCACAGTCAACCAGCATGGCTGATCCCTCACCAGCCACAGCTGGGAAATGCCGTCGCCGCCCGAGTGTTCTCCAATGGAACACCAACTCACTGCGGCGGCGGCATGCAGAGCTGTGCGCGCACCTCCTGCGGTGTGATTTCGACGTCCTCGCACTGCAGGAGGTGTACACTGTGGCCGAGGACCTGCGGCTGCCGGGATACACGGGCTACTCTGGCGCCACCACCTGCTCGACGCAGAGCTGCACGGACGCTCCCTGCCTGCAGGGTGCCCACAAGAAGGGGAAGCCGAGGACTGCCATCTACGTCCGCAGCAGCCTGGCCCACTCGGTGACCCCTAGTCTCGGACGTCGTAGGCGGCGCCATGGAGTGCTGTGCTGTCACGGTACGCCTTGACAGACAGGACACGACTGTGGCGAGCGTCTACGTTCGTCCTGGACAACAGTGGGACCCCTCCAGCCTGGTGCGGCTTGCAGCACGCCTCGGCGGACATGCAGTCCTGTGCGGTGACTTCAACGCCCACCACACCGACTGGGGCAGCCGCAGGTGCACCCGCCGAGGCAGGGACCTCTGCAACGCCATCAGCCGAGCAGGCCTGGTGGTACTCAACAAAGGAGGACCCACGTACGTCCGCCGTGGGGTGAGCACAGCCATCGACCTCTCCCTCACCACCGAGCAGCGCTCCTATGACTGGGCTACAACTCCCGACACTTGGGGATCTGATCACTTCCCCATCTTGATCACCCCCGGGTGTGGGAGAAGGCCGAGGTCACGAACATACCACGTCACAGACTGGTCCCTGTTCAGGAAGCGCTGCAGTGAGTTGGAAGATGGCTGTGACCTCCTGAGTGCCATCATGGAGTGCGCCCAGGCAGCCACAGTCCAGTGCTCTGCTCTGCCCGATACTCCTGCCCCGGATCTGCTCCTGCTCAACCTCCGTGCGTCCAGGCGACGCGTGGAGCGCCGAGCAATCCGGACGGGCAATGCAGAGCACTGGACCGAATACAGGAGAGCGGATGCCCGCTGCAGACGACAGGCCAGGCGCAGAAGGAGCCAGAGCTGGGGGAGCCTCTGCGCCACCATCGAGAACCGCTCCAAGGGCCCCCTGGCCTGGCGCCTCCTAAAGTCCCTGACCGGCAGGAAGGTCAACCGCCACCCCGTCCTCGCGGTGGCTATCTCGCTGGGCATCAGCGAGGCGGCCCTGGCGGAGTTGCTAGCGGACCACTTCGCCCCCCCGGCTGCCCTCGCTGCGGCCATCCTGCCGGTCGGACTTCCCCCTGCCAACCCGCCTACCTGCCTGCTGGAGCTGCATCCGGAGTGGGCGACCAGCCAGATCGCGGCCATCTGCCAGGACCCACTGACTCTCCACGAGCTGCAGATGGCCCTGAGGAGGGGCAAGCGTCGCAGTGCACCGGGAGCAGACGGAGTGACACTCCAGATGCTCCGCAACCTGGCCACCAGTGAGCAACGACGCCTGCTCGACTGCTACAACAACATCTGGTGGTCAGGACAGGTGCCGGAGGCCTGGCGCACAGCCATCGTGGCCCCCATTCTGAAGAGCAATAAGCCGGCTAACGAGCTGTCCTCATACCGACCGGTCTCTCTCACCTCCGCTGCCTGCAAGGTGATGGAGGCCATTGCTCTGGCACGGCTCGAATGGGTGGCCCGCGCCTGCGGGTTCCTCGCGGACCAGCAGACAGGCTTCCGGCGCCGAAGGTGCACTGCGGACTCCATCGCAGACGTCGTCTCCACCCTGGAGGACGCCAGGGCCAGCGGAGACCTCGCCATGCTCCTCCTCATCGACGTCAAGGGGGCGTTCGATGGCCTCCCACATGCGGTCGTCCAGCAGGCTCTGGACCTCCTGGGCATTGGCGGCAACCTGCGGCGGTTCCTGTCATCGTTCCTGAACGACCGCACCCTCAGGGTCCGCGTGGGCCATGCAAGGAGCACTCCCCGTCCGGTCGCAGCAGGCGTACCACAAGGGTCAGTGGTGAGCCCGTTTCTCTTCAACCTCGCCCTGGCCCGGTTGCCTGCTGCACTGCCGACCGACCCTCACTACAAGGTGGAGTGCTCCATCTACGCGGATGACATCGCCCTGTGGGTGCGGGGACCGCCACAGTCAAGCCGCCACGTGTGCCTGGCCCTCCAGAGAGCCCTGGACACCACGGCCGCCTACCTGGGAAGCATCGGACTCTCGGTTTCGACGGGGAAGACGGTGGCCCTCCTCGTCCACCCGAGAGCAGCGGCACGGCGCTCAGCTCCCCGGCTGCAGCTGGAAGGCGTGCGCATCCCATGGAGTACGACTGTGTCGTACCTTGGGCTGCGCATCGACCACCGGCTAACCTGGCTACCGGCAGTCGGGGCCATGCAGACCCAGACCATCAGGGTCCGCAAGGCCGTGTCGCAGCTCCTTGCTCATGGAGAGGGCTGCTCGGTGAAGTGGGCCCTGCGGCTCTACGAGGCGGCGGCCACATCACGCCTGCGGTACGCCCTCCCGCTGGTGGCGCTGCCGCCACGCCGCCTCGAAAAGTTGGAGCTGCAGCACCGGGCGGCCATCCGACTCTGCCTGGGCGTCCCCCGGAGCTCCCAGATTGCCGCTACCCTTGCGGAGGCTGGAGCATGGCCCCTGTCGCTCCTCTTCCTGCAGCAGGGGCTGAGGCACGTCGACCGCCTCCACCATGCTCCTGATGGCAGAGGCCTGCTGCGTCGCCTCCAGTCCCGGCCTTCCTCAAGGATGGGTCAGCTGTGCCGCCTCTACGAGGAGGTGGTTGGCAACCCACCGCCGAATGCGGTACAGCTGCCCCCACCGCAGAGGCCTCCTGTCCCCATCGCCACGGAGCTGCCCGGGATTTCGAAGAGGCGCTCACCCGCTTGCGCCCTGCAGCAGACGGCCGCCTGCCTCCTGGACGAGACCCTCGGAGACCACCTCCTGGTGTACGTCGACGGTTCGGTGGTACCGGACACCGGCTCTGCCACGGCGGCCTGCACGGCACCAGCCCTGCAGAAGAGCAGGCAGTGTCGACTGCCCAGACACGCCAGCTCGACTGCAGCGGAGGTGGCAGGCCTCCACCTGGCCGTCGACCTACTCTCTGAGGAGCTTCCTGGGGTACCAGCGGCCATCCTCTGCGACTCCAGGGCAGCCCTCCTCGGCCTGCAGAGGCCAGAAAGCGCCAGCCTTGGAGTCGCACTGCTGTCTACCCGGCTGACAGCGCTGCAGGACGCAGGCCACCCGGTGTCCCTGCACTGGATCCCCGCCCACGTAGGGATCCCGGGCAACGAGGCAGCCGACACCCTGGCGAAGGACGCCCACCACACCACTGTGCCCCTCAGTCGGGCCGTGACGGAGGGCGACTTCACAGGACTGAGGCTGCGGCGACACCTGGCGACCCACCACCCAGACAAACGGGTGGCACTGGGATGCCCCCCACGACCACTCCCCCAGCGAGGCCTGGCTCGCAGGGAGACCTCGCTCCTTCTCCGGCTCCGCATCGGCTGCAGCTGGACGGCAGCACGCAGCTACCGACTGGGACGAGCGACGTCCCCGGCCTGCAGCTCCTGCGGGGAGCCGGAGACGATCGAACATCTCCTGCTGGCCTGCCCGGCGTACCTCCAGCAGCGGGGCCCACTCCTGCAGGAGTTCCGCCGCCTGGGCCTCCCCTGTGACAAGGAGGAAGATCTCCTCTTCCCCGGCCGACACCACCTTTCTGCACTTCGAGGCGTCGTGGAGTTCCTTGACTCGTCAGGGCTCTCCGCACGCCTCTAAGGACATTTCTACAAGCGGGAAGGCCTCACGGCCTCCCACTCCACCCCGGGCCTGACCGGCCTGGCACAACACCCCTGCAGACTCTGCAGCACACCAAGGCCTTCCATCTCGGCCTGATACGTGCCGCCTATGCCTGCCGGTTTTGCTTCGCCCAGCCATGGCGTCTCCACTCTATCCCTTCTTTCGCTCCCACTTACCCCTCCCCGTTGGCGCTGAGCCGTGCTCCCTCAAGGGCTGCAGAAGATAGCGCCAACCTTTCCCTTTCCCTCAAGAACCACTTACCACCGGCGACGATTTCTTCTCCAAATGACGTCATACGGAACCTCACGGCGACGGCGACGGCGACGCCGACGGCAGAAATCTGCTTTTGAGTGTCCATATAATTGCTATCGCAATAAAATAAATAAAGTAAATAAGGTAAGGGTGGGCGAGGAGGGCATCGAGGCACCCTAGACTGTGCGTGTGCGTGCCCGCTCTCCCACTGCGGCGCATGCGCGCAGCCCTGCCGGCCTCTGCCGACGACTCTCTCTGGGACTTCGCCCACCTCTCCCCCAAACAGTGCCGATAACGGCGTTTAGCCGTTTGTCACGTAGCCAGCGTTTTGACAGCGGTTGTGTGAGGTCACACAAACAACCCGCACAACTGTTGTCAACGGCGGCGGCGTTTTGCCCGCATTCGCACCGAACGCGCGCAACGTTGGTGACGTGTTTATGAAGAACGTGCCAACCTTTGCCGTACACCCTATGACGTTGTACCGTAGCGACCATATGGCCATGGTCGCTATGGTCACTAAATAAATGAAAAATACCGGATCATATATATCTCTCATTCTTTAATAGTTCAAATAACCAATTACACCATCACATCTTAATAGTCATAATTGGAAATACTACATAATTCCCACCATAGTACAGCTTCGCTTGGTCTTCCATCTCCACCCAAGTGGAACGGCTGCCAGTTTTTTTTTTTTCCACAAGTTTCAATGTTCTTATTTTGTGCAACCGCTTACATATCTAGTCTGAGCAGATACAGAACGTGGGGAGCTAAAGATATGCGTTGAACGATAACGTTAAAGGTCGCGCTCACCGTAACGCGTATGTTTAATATCAAGGCCCACGCTCCGGCTTCTGCGCTCACTGTACAATGTTCACGTATATTCACAGAGACATCGTCACCATTCAGGAATCAACATCCACTCACAGGTGCTCAAAACTAGGGCACACTGTGTTCCCGAGTTCTTTAACGATCGCTCTCTTTAATGAACCTCTCGCCGACTGGGGTAACTGCGTACGTGCCACTGGGTGTGCGGCAAGCGAGGGAACAATTCTCATATCCGAGAAGCAGAAAAGATGAGTCCCACTGCAGTGCACGCCTCATACGTAACTTGTTTCGATGGTGGCTAAACGTTGAGCAGCTGTATTAATTTTAATGCCAAACGCATTCTCATCGACAGTCACCGTGACATGGGTTGTGCCGAACTTTTTTTTTTTTTTTTCCTTTTCCTGCCTCCTCCCTTTCCCCCGCTCTCTTCCCCTCGTCTTCCGACCTCTTTCCTTCGTGCCACGATGCCTAGAAACGCCAAATGACAACACTCACTTTCTTTTCAGTCTTTTCCTTTACAGCCAGCCGCCGTCGACAACGACAACACGTGACGTCACCCTACTAACCCGTTAAAACCGTACAGTTAATGTAACGAACTATAGAGGAAAAGCTCCCCATAGCACCCATGTATTGAAATTGGTAACCGCAAGGGCGCTGCCATGTTGCTACTCTGTGCAGGCGCGCAGGCTCTGGCGACGTGGTGTGATGCAGACAAGGCGCGCAGTCAACGCGATCCTTCGCCTCCGCCAGTATATATCAGATCTAGTTCAGGCGCCTGCCTGAACTAGATCGGGCACGATAGGACATGCAGTTATGGGATGACTTGTGGAGAAGAGTAGAAATTTGTTTCCTTCCTCAAGAAGAAATTTAGGGCCAAATTTATTCTTTTTACGAGTTATATTGTTGCGCAAAAACGTATATTTACAAATATTTACAAAATAGGCGAGTAGCACAGGCGTAGCAGCAACCAGCCAAGATGGCGAGGAGCAACCTCTACTTCCTCTTCTTCGGTGCTGGCCTAATGCTGACCTCTGCTTCGGTGCCGGTCTTCTTCTTCTGTCTCGCGACATTACCCCCCCGGGCGAAAACGCGTGCACCATTCGGGCAGGTCAGAGTGCAGCATCAGCGGACGGGTGATACGGCTTCAGCCGGGTAACATGAACTACGTCAGTCTTGATCGGCGCAGAAGCTAACATTGGCTGTGCCGGTGCAATCTCATACGTCACGTCGGGAACTTGGCGCAGAACGCGATAGGGACCATGGTAGCGTGGTAGAAGCTTCGCGGAGAGACCAACGTGTCGATTTGGCGACCAGAGGAGCACTAAGGATCCAGGAGCGTAACATACATCCTGGTGACGGCAATCGTAACGGTTCTTCTGTGACACCTGCGACATCTGAAGGCGGTCACGCGCGATATGACGCGCAGCTTGCAATTTCGATGGCATCTTGTGCGTACTCCGATGGTTGTTGTGGGGCGGCTGGTAGTACAGTATCCATAGGTAGTGTCGGTTCCCGGCCAAAAAGAAGATAAAACGGTGAACAACCGGCCGTATCGTGGCGTGACGAATTATAGGCAAATGTGACAAAGGGTAATGTAGCATCCCAGTCGCGGTGGTCGGCGGAAACGTACTGGACAGCATGTCGGTCATTGTGCGATTCAGACGTTCGGTGAGGCCATTTGTCTGAAGGTGATAAGCGGTGGTGACTTTGTGTTTCGTGGAACATGAGCGTAGAAGGTCATCGATGACACGCGACAAGAAGTAAGGACCGCAATCGTTGAGCAGTTGACGAGGCGATCCGTGATGTAGAATAACATCATGAAGGAGGAAGTCGGCAATATCGGTGGCACAGCTGGTTGGAAGTGCGCGCGTAATAGCGCAACGCGTGGCATAGTCTGTCGCGACAGCGACCCATTTGTTCCCTGATGCTGATGTAGGGAAGGGTCCGAGCAAATCGAGGCCGACGCGGAAGAACGGCTCTACTGGGACATCGATAGGCTGAAGAAGGCCGGCGGGAAGCGTCGGTGGTCTCTTGCGTCGTTGGCAAAGTTCGCAGCGGCCAACATACTTCTATACGGAGCGATAAAGTCCAGGCCAAAAGAAACGACGCCGCGCGCTATCATAAGTGCGCGTTACACCAAGATGACCTGCTGTAGGTTCGTCGTGAAGCTGCTGGAGGACAGTAGTACGCATGTGGGAGGGCACCACAAGCAAGTGTTCAGGGCCTTCGGAGTATACACTGTGGCGGTATAAAGTTCCATTATGTAAGGTAAACATCCGGAGTGACTCGTGAGGTGGCCCTGAACTGAGACGGCTGATGATGGAACGTAACGCCGGATCACGCCGCTGTTCATCGCCGAAATGAATTAACTGAGATATAGAAAGGACACAGGCATCGGTGTCAGGGTTGGTGCTGTCGGGTGGATCCACGGTATAACGGGACAGGCAGTCCGCGTCCTGATGTAATTGGCCAGACTTGTGGATGACGGAAAACGAGTACTCTTGTAATCGCAAAGCCCAGCGTCCGAGACGGCCTGTAGGATCTTTCAGCGAGGAAAGCCAGCAGAGCGCATGGTGGTCAGTGACTACCGTGAATGGGCGGCCATAGAGGTACGGCCGAAATTTGGAGATGGCCCAAACTAGGGCAAGGCATTCACGCTCGGTAATTGAGTAATTGCGTTCTGGGGCAGAGAGCAGGCGGCTGGCGTACGCTATGACGCAGTCACGACCATGCTGGCGCTGGGCAAGGACGGCTCCGATTCCATATCCACTGGCATCCGTCCGAACTTCCGTAGGAGCAGATGGGTCGAAGTGCGCCAACGGAGGAGAAGTCGTCAGAAGGCGGATAAGCGTAGAAAATGCCTGAGCTTCTAGATGGCCCCAGACGAAAGGCATATCTTTCTTGAGAAGGTCGGTGAGCGGACGGGCGATGTCAGCGAAATTTTTGACAAAGCGACGAAAGTAAGAACATAAGCCAATGAAGGAGCGAACGTCTTTGGTTGAGCAAGGTGCAGGAAAATGCTTCACGGCGCGAATTTTTTCTGGGTCAGGTCGGATTCCTACACCATTAACAAGGTGGCCGAGCACTGTTATTTCGCGGCGACCAAAATGGCACTTGGATGAGTTAAGCTGGAGACCGGCGCTGCGGAACACTTGGAAGATGGCGGACAGGCGCTGAATATGGCTGTCAAATGTCGTTGAGAAAACAATAACGTCATCTAGGTAAAATAAGTTTGAAGTCACGAAGGAGCGAATCCATCATGCGCTCAAATGTGGCTGGCGCATTGCATAGGCCGAAGGGCATAACTTTGAATTGGTATAACCCATCAGGTGTCACAAAAGCGGTCTTCTCGCGGTCCATAGGATCTACGGCAACCTGCAAATAGCCACACCGCAGGTCGATGGACGAAAAATAATTCGCTCCGTGGAGGCAATCGAGGGCATCATCTATGCGTGGCAACGGATATACGTCCTTCTTAGTGATCTTGTTCAGGTGTCTGTAATCGACACAGAAACGCCAGGTGCCGTCTTTTTTCTTGACAAGCACAACTGGGGATGCCCATGGGCTAGACGAAGGTTCTATAATGTCTTTTGCAGCCATCTTGTCGACTTCTGTTTGTAGCACCATTAGTGGTGTAGAATAGGAAAGAAAACTAAAATGCCAGCACTGTTTACATGGAAGATAGCTAGGAGCCTGCCAGGTTCTATGAACTAGAACGAGAGTTCAGTTTTTTTTTTTTTTTCGCAACGCTTCTAATTAAGTCCAGAAACTGGAACTTTCGCCATACTTTATATGCCCCCAATTTGCACTGAGTTTGAACTTGGTGTGTTGTACAGCTAATTTAAGACTCTGGGGACAATTATGAATAACGACAGTGTGACACTCTGAAATGCCTAAATAAGTAATTTCTTACAAAAGCTGTAATTACTGTACACATATTAAACATTTATCGTTCGTTACTATCGAAACAGTGTGCTTCCCTATCCGGCCGTTCACATGCTTCCTATTTAAACGAAAAATAAACAACGCACCTGGCGCATAGTTCCCCGAATATACCGGGAAACCAACTACCTGCCTCGTGCAATGCATGAAAATTGGGAGAAGACGAATATTCAGTAATTATTTCACATCACATCATTAGCTTACAAATTTCAAGCTTTCTGTGCACTTCACCTGCCGTTTGGCTCACTCAGGGAAGCGGATAAACTTTGTAAGCATTTTGTATAACGCCTCTAAAGGGACTGAAAGCAGGGGTTTAGCAATTTTCATTTAATTCCTGATTAACCTACACACTTCAAAATTTGACTGCGTGCAACAGTAATGACTCTGCATTTATAAATTTCTTGAGTCATCTAGGCGTCTTTGGCTTTAAAGAAATGTGTGAAAACTAGCGCACGTGTAACGATTTTGAGGGCTTCCGTTCACAGCAAAAAGTAACTCTCGAAAGAGAAAAAAAAAGTTTTCTTTGGCTTGAGTCAAACTCCTAAAGACTATGCAAAGCGAAAATTACCATAAAATGAACTTTAGTAAATGATCCAATGTAGGTACTGGAGCTATCATTAGTTATTCAAGGATGTCGTCATCAACCTTTAATGACACGTGTATTATCTGGAGCTGTGAGAAATACTCTATTTTTTAGGCAATTGTCGAGTTTTTTTACGTGCTCTGACTTTTTTTTTTCAACTTGTCTGCAATTCAAACTGTTTTTTTTTTTTGCATTTTGGGCATGAAGAAATGCTTGTCAAATTCATTCACAACAAAATTAATATTCACGCAGTAAGGTCTAAAGCTATAAACTTTATGAAATCACTTGCCAAAGGCCATTTCACTCGTAGCTTCTTTGTGAGAAATCAGGAAAGTATTGATTTAACCATATAGTATCTATGGGATGTCATACAGTGCACCGTAGGTAGAATTTTTTTTTCTTCCTGGCTGTGCATGCCCTTAGTGTTTGCTATAGAGCTCAGATGGGGTGAACAAGCCGCATGACGGAATGATTACACAGTTAAATTATCGTTACACAGTTCACAATTCAATTGCACACACACACACACCCGATGCTTTCAGTAGCACAATACTTTCAAGTGTACCTACTAAACACTGTGCGCGTCGCAAGCATACTTCAAAGTATTGTGACGTCTTTACGGTTACACGCCGACATGATAAGAACCCATGGTGTCTAATGGCTATGCAATCATGAATTATCAAGTTCAGTATCGACGCTTTCCAATGTGGCCGCTTTATCTGACTTCATGGGACGCATTCCTTTTCAGGTAATGAGTCACGCATTTCCTGACGTCGAGAGGAGAATCCAACAGGCCTTGATCGCTGCTGGAGCTCTCATCGCCATCGCCATGGTTGCTGCGGTATTACTGATTTCCAGGAGACGCCAACCGCAGCGCGTCGAGGAGCTTTGCCGCACAGAAGACTGTCACTTGCACGCTAACTTGCTGTTGCGCACTATTAACGCAAGCATTAACCCTTGCGACGATCTGTACGGCCACGTGTGCTCCCGTTGGTTACCGGACAGCAGGTACCGGGACTACGTGAAGTCTACATTGGACGAGCTAAGATTCGCATGGTACAAGGAATTCAACATAAGCCTCTACCGCGGGACGTTGGTGTTGCCTGTTGGGATGAAAGCCCGCGCCATGTACGATTCCTGCATGGGCACCGAATCGCAGTACGGCGAGTCGGTAGCAGAATTCCTCGAAGTGCTCCAGCAATATGGGCTACGCTGGCCGGGACCGCCCCTTCCCAATGTGAACGCCCTTGGCGTGCTCATCGCCCTTGACGTCGACTTGCAGGCCGCCTTCTGGTTCACAGTCACCACATGGAAACTAGGCAGCACTCGTGTAATTGCCCTCTCGCGCGTTCCCTCTATCTCAATGCTCCTGCAATACCACCAGAGCGTCATGTCGAGTGGAAAGTACGCGAAGTACTGGAGGGACTTCGAGACAGTGTTTCTTAACGACTCCATGCCTCCTACTAGCGATGTCGAAATTGAAAAGGCTGCTCATATTGAAGCCGACATACTGAAGCGGTTGGCGAACGCCTCCGAGGCCCAGCCGAAGTTTGCTGCCGAGTTTAAGGTAGGGACGATCGACCACTATACGGAACCACTGTCGTCCGAGGAATGGATAATGCAGCTCAATGCCAAGATGCACCTGGGCTCAGCGATCGCTAGCAGTGACAAAATGATCTCGGGCGACATCGGCTACCTAAAAGAAATCGGCAGAATATTTGCTAGCTACAGCAACAGGGAGCTCCTTACTCATTTGGCATGGCATGTTGTTCAGGAGTATGCCGCAGTTTCCAGCTATCGGTTCCTCCATGCACGATTCGGTAGCGTGGAAGCAATCGAGTCGCACCGTCACATTTTCTGCGGTGCCAACGTCGAAGTGTCGTACAAGGCGCTCGTTCTGGCCCTGCACATCGTCTCGAAATTCCAGGCCGAGGAGCGCGACCGTGTCATGGAAGCCTTCAGCAGCCTCAAGTTGACCTTATTCGCAGAACTCAATACCTCGAGTTGGATCGATATAGGCAGCAAGGAATTGCTCGGCCAGAAGGTGTCACTGCTCGCCAGCCGTCTGTGGCCACTGCCAAATTTCCTCGACAAAGACACGCTCGAGGCTATTTATTTCGATTTTCCGGATAACGAGCCGTCTTTTGGCCACTACTGGGTAAACACGCGGCGGTTACTTCGCAAGGTCCGACAGAGGGTACCCGATTACGAACATGTGCTCGAGCTGCCCGATAACAACTCGCCTGAATACTTCAGTTTCAGATACATGCTGAACAGTGTCGGCATGGCACTTGGAGGAATCGCGAGACCACTATTTTACCCGAGGGGAACGAGGGCCATGCTGTATGGCGGAATCGGGTTTGCCATGGCGCTCCAGATGGTGAAGATGTTGGACAGAGAAGGACTCAGGTGGCAACCTCGCGGTGGCCTTGGATACTCTATATTGTCCAAGTCTACTATGACCACTTACCATGTGAAGGACACTTGCCTCAAGAAAAATGGCTTTCCAAGCATATTCCCGGAGATCCCGGCTCTAGAGGTTGCCTACGTGGCCTATGAGAAAGAAAACAAGCCAGATCGACGGATTGACCGAACTCTCTCCGAAGACAAGGTTTTCTTTCTGACACTGTGCTACATGACCTGCACGTCACGTGAACGGAGGCGCTTGTCTTGGGCAGACTGCAACAAAGCGGTGCGGGGCTTTCGTGCCTTCGCCAAAGCGTTCTCTTGCCCAAAGGAGTCGGCGATGCAAGTCCAGAAAAGGTGCAGCTTTTTTTCCTGACGCGCCACATCTGTGTTTGAGAACAGTTCAATGACCTCGTTTCTGCTCTGCTTTACTCGTCCAAGTTGAGCTGCAATGAAACTCTAGAACTGCTTTGCACACTGTTCAGTGTGTTGCGCAGCCTTTTCATGCATGACTTTCAAAGCGAAGTGCTGCAGATTGAATTCGTTTACTCACTTCACTGAATGTTTGCCACTGAATATCGATGTATTTATTTATTTATTTATTTATTTATTTATTTATTTATTTATTTATTTATTTATTTATTTATTTATTTATTTATTTATTTATTTATTTATTTATTTTTATTTAAAAAATACTGCGCACAAGAAGTCCAAGCAGGGTGAGCAGGATACACAAGAATAGTCACAAAGTAACAGGATTTATAGTGCTATTTCATTCAGAGTTGTAGGATTAGCAAGCACGCTCGATTTTCTTTTCTGACGTTGTGTACGTACTGCCTAATAGACATCGAAATGTTTGAGCGACTGCGTCACTCTGCGTTTATTAAACTGCTGCACCAGGCTCTGCTTACAGTGTAACGCCAATAGGAGGCAGCTACGAGCGCATGCCATAACCTTGCAGTCTAGGGCAAAGTTGTTTAAACTTTAGATGGAACTGCTTTACAACTTGCCCAATGAGTGCAAAGGGGAGGGGGGCTTTTGTCGTTAAACTTGGTTGGTCCCACAACCGCCGTGGTTGCTTAGTGGCTTTGGTGTTGCGTTGCTAAGCACAAGGTCGCGTGTTCGCATCCCGGCCGCGGCGGCCGCATTTCTATGGCGGCGAAATGCACAAACGCCCGTATCCCGTGCATTGGGGGCACGTTAAAAATCTCCAGGTGGGCAAAATTAATCCGGAGTCCCTCACTTCGGCGTGCCTCATAATCAGATCGTGGTTGTGGCCCGTAAAGCCTTTGAAATGAACTAACTCTGCTAACGCCGAGCCTGCACGTTGCGCTAGAAATTCGTGTTAATGGTGTCGTTCCGGCATGTGTGCTCTCATAACTAATATACGGCGTGCTATTTTTAGCAGCCAAGCTGTTTAATGCCGCTGTCACACGAGCACCCGCGAACTCAGTTCAACATGAAACTCCCTAATGGAGATTTATGATAATGGAGTTCCGGCAGTGCTACAAGGCACAGTGCGAGCTTTCGATGGGCGCCGCATGGGACAGAAACGGCGCTGCTGTGCTTACTTCCCCGTGCAACTTTTCACATATATATTCGCCGTTAAAGTAAAGTATATAGGTAGGTAAAGCCCAAACCGCATGAAAGCGATTTTGTGCGCGACAGCGACGAGCGACGGCTTCGAGCGACGAAACGGGCCGTCGCGCGAACAGATCGCCCGTTCTTGTCGCTCGATCGCTCGGTTCTGGAAATCTAGAATTCGTCGCTCGTCGCCTGGAAGTGCTATGAGCGACTAGCCCATAGCGCGAAGACGGAACAGGATATACATCAGTCAAGTACTACCGATTATCGTGCGGAAAGAGCAAACGACTAGATATTGATACGTGCAAGGATAATAACGTAGTGCAAGACCTTTACAAATATTTATGCTGCTCTTTACACTAAAACACATCAACTTAAATTAATAAAGCACTTGTCACGCCAGTTTCGGCGAGTATTTGCTGCCCTCATACCGACAACACCGGGGAGACGTCGCTCAAAGTACCTCGCTCGTCTCGTCGCTCGCATGCGGTACGACTTGTAGGCGACGAGCGAACGCGGCAGCCATACTCCATCGCGTCGCTTGTCACCGTCGAGCGCAAGATCGCGTGCATGCCGTTTATGCTTAAAGTATAGGCACCGGGATCGCTGACTTGCGGTGTTTCTCGCCCGGAGAGTTTTGCCGTACGACACGTGCGGCTCGCGCGCGGATAAACAAACGAAATGGCGGAACGACACTTTCCCATGCGGGATGGCGAAGCATGGTGTCGAGAGTAAAGGCGCTCATGTTCTTAAAAACTGATTGAAAGCTCCAATTACGAGGTGTATAACCAAAGTCAAAACAAATAACAATGCTAAAATTTGTAAGTGAGCCAGTTACGACGATTTTATTAACGTGGTTTTCTTCGCAGCTGTAGCTATCTGAGAACGAGAGTATACTCCGTCCCGCCGCAATATCATTGCCGAACTCCCTTCGCGAAACGCTCCATTAAACTCCCTTGGCGAAAGGGAGACCGTGTGACACCGAGCGCATCTCCTTCGAGGTAAAGACGATAGAGTTCAAAGGAGTTTGCGGGTGCCCGTGTGACAGGGGTATAAGCCGGTAGATGCGGGTGTGCGGAGAAAGTCCTCCGCCTGGCGATGCTGTCACATACGTCGCCTCAACGCCTCGCCCAGCTGCGGGAGCCGACCCATGACGTCATCGCGTGCGCAGCATCGCTTCTCCTTAGCTCTGCCTAGCCATGACGACCCCGCCGTGCGCGCCGCAGCTATGCAAAGGCGAAGGTAAGCCGTTACGTCAGAGTCCCGCAGGGTATTACGAGTATATAGCTCCGCGTCGCCGCCGCGTCGACATCGCTGCGGAGGGGAATGAGGCGACCGAAGAAGATCGTCACTCCCGAGGAAGAGGAAGAGTGGCATAAAAAGACAGCGCGCCGCTACTCGAGAGCGGATGAGACGTCTTCGTGTCGATCCAGAGTATCGCGCCGATGAAGCGGCGACTTAATGACAGCGAATGGCAGAAGATTCACAGTCTAGAGCCCGCGATAGGGAGCAAACCCGTTTCAGCAACCAGAAACGTTGCCAAAACGATCCGGGCCTGCGAGTCCTGGATAATTTCCAGCGCTGGTGGAAATTTGTAGCGTCGGGGGCTCACGACGATTGCCAACACCACGCATAACTTGGCCGAGTCTCGAAGCATAACCTCGCCGAAAGCTTGGCAGAGTCTCAAAGCATTACCACGCAGAAACTTAGCCGAACCAAGAATAAGCTAGGTGGGGCCGCCAGCTTCGCTGTTTGCCCAGTCTTCGCGCCACTAGTGCGAAACTGCCCCAATTTCTTTAATCATTACCAGAATCTTTAAAACTCACTTGTGGCATTTAACACAATTCTACTTCTTGAGCTCATTTACTGTGAGGCCGACATTATCTGTGCGAGAAATGTAGATATTTGACTAATTAAGAATTTCTAATTAACCTTTAAATGAATTACTTTACGGCACATGTTGCAATTTACAAGTTGTAGCCAGTACCCTTGAATGTCATATCCACTTTGAACGAGTTCCGAGGATGACACCAATTTCGAGATATGCGTTCACAATGTTTGCGACGAGATGCGCTGGTGTCCCTGTAATTATTTTCTTGAATAAGTAAAAATGCGTTTTGTTAAAAAGTTAAGCGTAACAACAGTGCATTTTAACACGAAAGTGTTTTATGCCGGGGTCCACCAAGACTTCACTGACGTATTTCCGTCACGGAAATACGTCATAGAACATAATACAAAGAAAGAAACCAGAAGAAAAAGTTCCACAAACATGCAAAATTTGGAAATCGAACCCACGACCTCTCGGTCCGCGACGATAGATGGCCGAGCGTTTAACCCATTGCGCCACAAACCCATATACAGAGAGTAACACAGACGGGCTTTATATATCTAACACTCCTCCGTGTACCCGCGCTCTTGCTCTAAGGTCCCTGTATTTTTCATAGAGGGACCTTATCTTGCTCGGGGCGGTGCCGCCGCCTACGAGCAGAAAAGAGAAGTACTGCTATAGTGCCTAGAATATACTTACTAGTGTGCCGACCGCGGGCTTTCCGGTGGCACGGAGAATGATGCCTTCCGCCGGCGGCCACCAGACGGCGATAGCCGTACGGACCGTGCTATGCCGAGCGGCGTCTCTAGCCAACGCGCGCGTGTGCGACAGACGCCATAGGGCTGTCCCAGCCCGTTTCGCTCTGCGGAACGTTGGTTGAGGTGCAAAGTGTAATCGAAAGAATATGATTTCGTTGCACTTACAAACGATCGTACGCACAGTTATCATTATAACGCTACACGATACCGGGTGTTTCTGCAAAAAATGCCAATAAATAAATATGTGGTTTCCGAAGAAGTGTAACCTTTTTCCACAGTAAAGTATTATATGCGAGACATGTCCACAAATGCTAAATTCACACCAAGTTGTATCTAATTACCATAAATGACGGTAATTAAACAGGGCACATTTTCATGGGCGGCGAAACACCGTCGACTAATTTCGAACGAGCGCTCAATGTAGCAATTATTAAAGTGTTTTTCACAAGCGACAGCCGCCAGAGTTAGCCTTCGATCTGCCATCTTATATTCTTCTCCCACTCGGCAAAACGTTCTGGGTCAGCAGGCGCGCTGAATAATGAGACTTGCTCGTTGTTTGAGCGCTATCTAGTTGTACAATATGGGACAAAACAGGTGCTGTCTTTACGCCTCGTTTTCTGCGACGACATCTCGGTTCCGTCCGTGAACAGACACAAGTGCGAACCACGCGCACAGAAAAGAAACCCAGCAATGACATGCGGAGGCACCACATGCTACTTGCTCGAAAGCAACAACGCGCCGCAACCGGTTGACTGCGCTTACGAACGCGCATCCGAAGTGCATCCGAAGCGCAAGCGACGCGTGATGCGCCGCTCGGTTAGCACGGTCCCAAACAGTGTCGCCGTCTGGTGGGCTCCGGCGGAAGGCATCACCGGCGGTGCCAGCGTCTCCCATTGGAAACGCCCGTCGGTCGGCACACTAGTAAGTATATTCTAGGCACTATAGTACTGCATTATGACACTAACGCGCACCGACAGTGAACGCTTCGGTGGTCTCAGCACTACGACGCCTCGATGCCAGCATTCGAAGGGACGCTGGCATCAAGAAGCACTACCAACGCCACCTAGGTGGCGTTCACCGTACTCAGCACAGCGGAGCGTGGCCTCCGCAATTAGCTCTGAAAATGTTTCTGAAGTTGATCGCGGAGGCTGCAATTACGACGCGCTGTACGCGCTGATTTGACTCGGTGACGATTCAGTAACGTGCTTTGTCTTGCGCGTTGTATTAGTGTGTCAGTTACGTGCTTCGTCTTTCGCGTTGTGCTAGCGTGTGCAGCGTAGTGCAGCTTCCATATGCACGACGGTTGCTCATGGTCATCGACGTTGGTAGTCGTGATGGAGGAGACGTGCCACCAGGCGTCAGCGTGGGTGCATCAACGCCTAAGGGCGCTTTAGCCACAAAACACCAATAGACATTATATATCAATGTGCAATAAACATTACACTACTTCTGTGAAGACACGTTTCACTTTCGTGTTCTATACCGATTCCTATATAAGAGGGATCAACCACATTTTTTACTAAGTTTGACAGCGCGTATCTCAAAACTGGTGCATGTGTAGGCCTTGTGAAACCACTGGCTTCAGTTCGTGTATTGTAACATGCGTGGTAGAATGATTAGTTCAAACGGTGATTATGGAACGTTTGTTAATTAGTCAGCTATCCATCTTGATTTTCATTGTAAGTACCGCCCGCATCTTCGGCTAATCCAGCAGAATAATTAAATTAGTGCTATATACCATAGGCGATTTACATTATAAAACAACCGGTATTTTTCTCTATGATTACAGGCTTGCCATGTACCTGAGGCGGGCTTTAATACCAACGACACCGCGTGAAGGGCACGTGTAACGCGCCCCATCGTACGTGTGGCTGCATCGATCTGACAAACAGTTCGTTGCATTTCTCAATTAGGTTCGCTTCCGTGTGAGAGGACGTTTTCTCTTTCTCTCTCTCTCTCTCTCTCTCTCTCTGGTGGAGGACTCTGCTTACAGTTTTTGGGCTGTTCAACCTCTGCTGACAGAAATATCCGCCATGCAAGCAGTTTTCAATACGTTCAATTAGCACACATGTGTGAATGACTTTGGCAATTAGCGACTTTGCTATCTGTGCCGAGCACGCATGTAAGTGAAAGATTTTCAGACTCCGCATACTAGTCTAATTTAAACCTTGCGATTGTGATGAATAACTCCAGAAACTTCGCATATTTAATTGGCCAGAGCGTTATTTGTGAACCTTTAGTATAGCAAGGCCACTGATTCACATAATTCATTATATGGAACCAATTCGTGCTTTAAAGGAATCATTAACCAACGGATCTTCTTCTGGCCATATCTTATAACAATAAAAGAACTTGTACGATGACTCCAGAATGAAAGAGATGCTGTTCCGTTTGACCATCGCCAGTATGAACTAGCGATTGTCATCTCACGCACGGACATGGCTTTAATCTGTGTGTTTTGCCGAGGTGCGCACGCATACGCACGTACACGGTGGTTCTTTATGAAAGGGAACGCGCGAGCGCGTGGCCTGTGCTCTGTGGCGGCTGCTTAGAGCGCCAACAAGACAGCAAGACGAAGTGCGTGCGCTTTTGACGTCCTCTATCGGCTGTCAGGAAAAGCGACCAAGTGTTACACGAAGCCGGCCAGCTGTGGAAGAAGACGACGACGAACGCGCGAGCAGTGGCACGAGCGCGTCTCGGTGACCACGTGACGTGTACAATCAGGCACGCACTAGGCGCACCTTTATTAAGCCAGAACCGTGGAGCAGCCGTGGATTCAGGGAAGGGTGCTCGTCTCGCACCACGGAAGCCCGGGCTCGATTCCCACCCAGACCGAAATTCACCTAATTATCTTTGTCTTATGCATATTAACTTCAACCCCACTCTTACACTTTCTTGGTTAAGGTCCTCAGTCATTTGTTGCAATTCGCCCCCATTGTTGCTGAATAGGACAATGTCATCTTCAAACCGAAGGCTGCTGAGATATTCGCCATTGAAGCTCACTCGATCCTAAGCATTCCCAGTCTAAGAGCTTGAATACTCCTTCTAAGCATGTAGTGAATAGAATTGGGCAGATTGTCTCTCCTTGCCTGACTCCTTTCATGATAGGTAAATTTCTACTTTTCTTGTGGAGACCCAAGGTAGCTGTGGAATCCTTGCAGATATTTGCTAGGATATTCCCGTATGTCTCCTGCACTCCTTGATTACGTAATGCCTCTATGACTGCTCGTATCTCTACTGAATCAAATGCTTTTTTCATAATCTATGAAAGCCATATAGAGAGGTTGATTGTACTCCGCAGATTTCTCGATTACCTGGTTGATGGCATGGATGTGATCCATCATGCAATATCCCTTCCTGAAGCCAGCCTGTTCTCTTGGTTGACTGAAATGAAGTGTTGTGTTGATTCTATTAGAAAATATCTTGGTGATTATTTTATACAATACTGAAAGCAAGCTAATGGGCCTATAATTCAATCCTTTAACGTCTCCCTTCTTATGGATTAGTATAATGTTGGCATTCTTCCAGTTCTATGGTACAGCTGAAGTCTTGAGGCATTGCGTATAAGGGCGGCAAGCTTTTCAAGCATGATGTCTCCTCCATCCTTGATTAAATCAACTGATATTAACCTCAGTACATCGCTATCTCCTCAATCACTCCGAATCAGGTGATATTTATTAATGCAAAAACATTAAATGGCTCATGAGGCATAAAATCCGGCGTTGGCTTCGTGACCAAACGATGGTGCAAAAAAGCTACGAAACCTCGACCTTTGGTAGAAGTTCAATCCATGACCTTTGGTGTTAATTAATACGAAGTTAATTAAGACACAGTTATTGAGGATATAGTTAATTACGGCACAGTTAAGTTAGTCTAGGTAATTAAGGCACGCGAACCCATGACCTTTGGTGTAATTAAGGCGAAGTTATAAGGAGCACTTAATTAAGATATAGTTAACTAAGGCACTCGAACCCAGAGCCTTTGTTGAGAGCCGAAACCTCGACCTTTGGTGGGAGTCTAACCTACGGCCTTGCGTTGTGGCATAATGTCTAAGCATCGCGCGCTGGTCGCAATGCTTTCGCATTCATCCACGTAGGGATAACTAAGTGCGCCTTGAATTTTTCACGCTACGCGGGGAAGCGGGGAGCCAGAGCTGTGTGCGGCAAGTATACGCTGGGAATACCTATTGACTAGCGGGCATATGTTCAATTTCCACGTACGTTTCCAGTGCGCTAGTGTAGTGAGCGCGGTTTGCTAGTAGCAGCGGCTGCGCAGCAGGTCCCGCCTCTTGCGCATCCGTCTGGAGTGGGAGGGAGTTCAGCAGGCGCTCGCCTATAGATATCAGCCATTTCTGTATATGAATAGATGACGCCACAAGCGGACGTGCTTCCTCTTGCTCCCACTTGCTGGCGCTCTACGCAGCCTCTGCTTTACCTCCGCAGAGCACACGCCACGCGCTCGTGTGTACTCTTTCATAAAGGGCCACCGCGTACAGCACGCCCCTTTGTACGACCGTTCTTTGTGTCCTTGTTGCTTTCGCTAGTGAAAGAAATATCGCCAGGCCAGTTACGCGTTTCCACGCTGCTCTTAATTGCCAACGCTTCATGGGATCGCCGGTTACTCTCATTTCCTCCAAAGTTATTCGCTGGATGGGAACAGAAATTGCAATTTTAAGGTTGTTACAAACGTTTAGCATAACGCTATGCATCCCTCCATACCGTTGCCCCGGCGGTCTCCGGCACAAGACTGTTTGGAAGCATCCTCGCTAAGCTACGCCAGTTGCACGCGCGGCGCGGTTTAGGTATAATGCATGCAAACCTGCTGGTAGCTGGCGGAGGCGGTAGCGGCAATGGTCGAGCGGCATGTGGTAAATGCTTGTGTTCAATCAACGTTGCGGTAGGAAGCTGTGAGGTATCTGAATAAATAAATAAATTGAGGTATGTGTGCCTACTTGCACGTAGCGTCAAGCGTTGAGCAACATCAGAGTTGTAGCGTTCCATCGACAAGCTCAAGCGCTGGTAAACAGAACGATGCGTCAGAGAGCTGTTCCCTGTTATCCATATAACGATAGGCCATTGTTATCGCAAAACTAATTATTTGCAAGGCCGAAAAGGTCATTTCTTATTCCTCTTGTGCCATAGACACGCGGAAAGGGTAATGTACAAGCGTCTGAATTTCATCGGGCAACATATTTATGTTGACACCAAGCCATATTTTTGTTCCAAAGCGTATTTTGTGTTGCGATATACATGGTGTTTTTTTTTTTAGATGCACAAAATTTTTAAAAATTGCCTGTGGCAGATAGCACCATTCTAAACCTTGATTAAAATTACTCGAAAGAGGCGGCCATTACTTCTACGAGAAATCAAAATGCTTAATTAAAGAATTGACATAGTTACGCTAAGTAACTTTCTAACTATATTACACCACATATTTCAATCCTCCTGAGGACCACAGCTGCACCCCTACTTGCATCATCTGCAACGGAACACATGAGACTGGTCATCAGAGTGCAGACTTCGTTACAAACCACGGACACCACCCCCCGCACCACCAGAAACTAAACTGACACTTCTGGCCAGGAACAATATACAGGCCTCCGACCAACACCCAGGACAAGAGAAGCCGCAGAGCAGCTCTGGCCGCAAGAACTCTGCAACAGCGGCCCAGGTCCTATCATCGAAGCAAGCTTGGCCTCCGCTGACTCCACGCAACGAGGAGAGACCGCCCATCAACCATACAAAGGTGTGCTGGGCAGGGGTAGTCTCCCACAATAGCAGCTCCTCACTAGACGCTGATAGCTCTCTCATCAAATACTTGCTTAATCAGAACGAAGTGCTCAAAGCCGAAATCAAACAGCTCAAGGCAATGCTCCACCCCCCCCCCCCCCCCCATCGAAATCAATGAAACCCCTGTCGCTACTTCCAACCCACTGCCACAAAAGCTTGCGCCCACACCCACACGCCCTCCGAGAGAACACATGGATATAGTTGCACCCACACCCATAAGCCCTCCGACAGAACAAATGGACACTGTTGCACCCACTGCTACTACTGAAGCAGCAACTCCAAGGCCACCTTCACCACACATGCAGCCCCCACCGGCAAAAAGGAAGAATGCCGAAATAACAGACACCGACAACACCGTTGGAAACGCCATGTTTGTCCTCAGTGAGCGCATGACCACCCTGGAAAACAAAGTTGTTGCCCTTGAAAATCGGCTACAAAGCCAGCTTGATGCCTTTATTTGTGAGGCATCTGCGCAGTTCTGCAGATTCCAAGAGCTAATCGAAAGCTGGGGAAGACCCTCCACGACGTCACAAGCTCCCATCCTTCACAACAGCGACAATAATAATGAAGCCAGCACGTAGTCTGGTGATCTGGCAGTGCAACTGCAGGGGGTTCCGCAACAAGCGCGCCAGTCTAACACTATTTCTGCAGAATCTTAACGAGCTCCCTGATATTATAGCCTTGCAGGAAACACACGGGAAAGTAACTCTACCAGGATACAACACGTTTCAAGACCCTCACATAGTCAAGTCCAACACTGTCATACTCGTAAGACGGCACCTTTCTGTTAAATGGGAGACATTCAGCAGTACTGACATCCCCCACGATTTCATCGAAATTCTACCTCAAAGCCTCAAACAAGCCACCCTATACGTGTTGAATGTTTACAGCCCTCCCAATGCTCGACAACACCGCTTTGAGCACATGCTTGCTCAAGCCAAAGCTAACGCCAATAAACAGCCGCTAGTCGTAATGGGCGACTTCAATGCCCCCTTCAAATGTGGGGCCACTCTGCATCTACCCCTAAAGGAAGAACTCCGCGGCCGTACATGCAGAATCAAGGTTTCACCATTCACAATGACTTTACTCTTTATACCTGGCTAGGAAATAGCGTCAGTAGGGATACATCCCCCGACCTCACCCTAACTCACCGCATAACTCAGGCGACGTGGCAAAACCTCCAAAACAACTTAGGAAGCGACCATTACATCCTGGAACTCCGCGTAAATTTCAAGCACAGACCACTGGTCATGAAACCACTAAGGCTGACCAATTGATTCGAAGCTCCTACACATGTTGGAAGCGAAGCAAGCCTTACTCAATAAATGGCTAACAGCCCGTTACAATCACAAACTCCGAATCATAATCGCCAAATTGGACTCTCAGATTGAACAATACGCTATCAAATTGGCGGCACAGCAATGGACTCAGGTTTGCGAAGGAGCGCATGGTCATCTTTGCCCTAAAAAGACCTGGTAAGTGCTCCGGCACCTGCTCGACCCCACCACGTCTAGGACGCATAATAACCACCAGATCAATAAACTGCTACGTGAACATGCAGCGGACCTCCCGACTATGTTCAGTAACCTGGCTTCCAAACCTATGCCCTCTCCTACACAAATCCCCATGCCTGACTATAGTGGTGAACCCAATGAGGAACTTTTCAGCCCCATCACAGAAGCGGAGGTTCGACATGCCCTCAACCAAGTGCGAACCACCACGGCACCAGGTCCAGACTCTGTGACAAATAAGACGTTTCGCAACCTCGATGAGCAATCCATACGCAAACTCACCGAGTATTACAACCACTGTCTCGAAGAGGGCGAGATACCCCAACAATGGAAAGCAGCCAAGGTGATCTTCATTCCCAAGCCGAATAAGCCAATTCACATTGATAACTTCCGTCCCATCTCTCTCACCTCATGCATAGGGAAGATCTTGGAGCACGTAATCCACCTATGCCTCTCCAAATGCATCGAAGATAATCGCTTGTTCCCCTCGGAAATGACTGGATTTCGCAAGTATCTTTCTTGCCGGGATGTCATGCTAAGGCTCAAACAAGACATTATTGAACCGAGCGACGCACGTGACACAAAAGCGTTGCTCGGGCTCGACCTCAAAGGAGCCTTCAATAATGTGTCCCACTTGGCCATTCTACGCGAACTTGACAATATAAACTGTGGAGAGCGAATCTACCGCTATATATGCAGCTTCCTCACGACGCAGGCTGCAACGCTCCAATTAGGCAGCGAACAATCAGGTCAAATACGTTTAGGAAGCACTGGTACGCCCCAAGGGGCAGTACTCTCCCCTCTTCTCTTCAATTTGGCTATGCGACCTTTAGCTTTCACTCTCAAGAAGATTCCCGACCTCCGATTCACACTGTACGCGGATGATATTACGCTGTGGATGACCGGAGGTTCGGACGGGCACATCCAAGACACCCTCCAAGCAGCCATTGACCAGATCGAACAAGTAGGTCACGACTTGATGTTAGATGCTCCCCCACCAAATCAGAGCATCTCCTTCTGCCCCCCACGAGACACTTCAGGACATCGCCCCCGAATATCGAACTCACGGTTGAAGGGCACTCCATACCCCAGGTAGACAGGATAAGGGTGCTAGGACTTCACCTTCAAGGCAACCGAGCAAATCAGCGTACCTTGCAACCACAACAAACAACAGTAGATAACACGCTACGCTTCATAGGAAGGATCTCCAATAAACACGGAGAGCTTCGAGAGAACGAACTGATTCAGCTCATCCAAGCTTTTGTCCTAAGCAAAATCACCTTCGCACTACCATCTCTCTCTCTCTCTCTCTCTCTCTCTCTCTCTCTCTCTCTCTCTAGGAAGAAAGCGGATACTGCAAACTGCTTGATCCGCAAGATGCACGAAGTCGCTCTTGGTGTTCCGATTAGAGCATCCACACAAAGGGTGATGGCCACAGCCACAATTAATACCCTTGAAGAATTAACCGAAGCACATCTATCATCGCAATATCACAGACTCTCCACCACTGAGGCTGGCGTGAGATCATGAGACAACTTCACTACGCTCCACCACTCAACGAGAACAAGCGACATCAACTTCCTCCGAACATACACGGCCAATACCACATCCAACCCCTACCCAGAAACATGCACCCCGAATTTCACGTCGAACGCCGGAAACTTCGAGCCAAGGCGCTACAACGCAGCTATGGACAGGCGGAAGGAGTCGACTATGTGGACGCCACAGCCTATAACACTAAACATCGTTATGCTCTAGCGGTCGTAGACAAGCAGGGCAACACTGTTCGTTCAGCATCAGTCAAGACCACCTCAGCGGGCCCACGCAAAAGAGGCCGCCATTGCACTCGCATCGGGGCTACCTGATTGTGATGTCATCATCGGTGACTCGAAGACTGCTATCCGGAACTTCAGTAGCGGCTACATTACAAACATCGCGCACTCTCTACTAGTCGCTCACCCGCCGATAAGCTACATCGCTCTCATCTGGACTCCAGCACATCAAGGACTACCAGGCAACGAAATGGCTCATGCCGCTGCTCGAGGATTCACGGACCGAGTGGACGGAAATGTGGGCCTTACCCTAGAACCCAATGACTCCCAACAACAGACCAATAAAGACGCACTCATCACATTTCATGAAATTTGCACACATTACAAACACCAACTCCTAACGTATCCACCTCTCTCTGTGTCGAGCACGCGCCAGAGAGAAATATTGTGGCGCCAAAAACAAACGCGCACTTTTCTTACCCCACGCACTTTGCACTTCTTTCCCGACACATACCCGACACCCAAGTGTCGCTACTGCCCTGTCCAGACAGCAGATCTCTCCCATATCATGTGAAAATGCCCCATCAAATATCCCCCCCCCCCCCCCGCAACCTCAAACCATTAATTAGTAGCGAGGAGCTGTGGGAGACTGCCCTGCGCAGCTCCGATCCCACCCTGCAGGACCGAGTCCTGAGGTGGGCTGAGGAGGTAGCGGAGGCCTACCACGACTGGTAGGCGGACGTCTGGCAGCAGAAGGTGCTAAGAGTGGAGCACACAGGCCTCCCTCTCCCCCCCCTCCCGGCCCCTCCCCTTTCTTAAAAAGGGAAATAAAACTTCATTCATTCATTCATTCATTCATTCATTCATCATTCATTCATTCAATCTACGAATGTAGCTAGTGACTGTGCAAGGTATATCGACTTAGAACGAATTTTCAGGACTACGCCAGTTACGCGATAATTTTCAAATTTTCCAACGAAATGCATTGGCTCTCCAATTTGCTTGTGCTTCAGTTCATGAACCAGCGTTTCCGTAAAATTAAATTAGGTTAAACAACCATGCATTTTTACCACAAGTTTGACAGCGCATATCTCAAAACCGGTGCCATGCTCAGAATTCGTTCCAAGTCGATATGCCTTGCTCTAGATACATCCCGAAGATAGTGACACGGGTACTTGTTTCTTTCTCAGGTGACCGCTTTTCACCGGCTAACAAATGTTAAATGTTATCGCTCAGTGCAGGACGCGCCTGCATGAATCGGAAGTTTCTCGAATATCATCGATGGTTCTGTCCGTTGTATGTTGTCACCGAACCTTGTGTAATCTGACTGTATGCGCGACGCGAATTGTGTAGTACTTTCTGGAAGACACGCGGGCACCAGCGAGTAGTCTGGAAGCGTCGATGACTCATGTATAAAAGCCGACTCGCTTGAACCGCTGATCAGATTTTCGACCATTGCCGACTGTGTTCGCTGCTATCGTTGTGCTTCGAGTGTGCCTTGTTTACTGGGCACAAGTTCGCCCAATAAATGTTAGTTTCGTCATTCGCAGTTTTGCTACTTTGTTCTTGACGGTCACTGCAACGTGACAATATAAAGGATGAAATTACAGGTTTTATTCGCATATTCAGTTATCAAAAGTGTACCGCATATAACAGAAAATCTTTCTGGTAACCTAAAACGCAGAGGTCAATGCTCAGAACAATTTACGCGATCAACATCGCTTTTTCGTGTGCAACGGAAAACACTTCCAAACTGTGGTGTCTCCATCACGGCTGTGCAAACGTCGCTGTTGTGAGGCCCGCACATCGAAAGACAGCAGGACACCAGCAACAGCTCGAGGTCGTCCCACGCGGATTCCGCTGAGTGGCCCGAAATCCCGGCGCTGCCATCGCTGCTGCTGTTGTCTACCTGCTTCAGCGCCCTGACCACCGCCATGACGGCAAGCCTACGGAAAGCGTCGTCTGTGCCGCGAATAGCACTGCCTGGCAAACACGTGTGGTTGGAGCCGTGCCGTCGAGACAGCAAATGTCGCGAGGACTCGCCCACGTCGTACACTCTCTGCGTCACTATGGCACGCCACAGGACCAGAGACAGCGACAGGCCAATCGTGGCCAAGCGTGCAGAAGGCGGAGCGACCGGCGAGAACCACGGCGGAATCAGGAAGTCTATGGGAAGCGTGATCTCGTTGCGCTGCCCGTCGTAGTGGGGCCTCGGCCGCAGTGGAATCGGCAAAGACGGGTTCTTCTTCTTGCGGTTCCACGAGGACTCCTGAGCGGCCAACAAGTTGGTAAAGAAGACCTCCGACATGCCTGGAACGTGCGCCAGCTTCTCGTTTAACGCCAGCAAGTCGCGCACGTCCTCCGGGTACGATACCACGAGGCGAACCTGGCTGACACGCCTTCCGAGAGCTCTCATGCGGTTCGCCTCTGCCATGCTGCGCGCACCTGCCTCGTAGATCGCGTCTTCGGACGCCTTGAGCACACTGGCGAACGTGGTCTCGGCGCTCACCACGGCTTCAGCACTCACTTGGTGCCAGATCACGGGTGCCAGCACAGCAGCTGGTCCGAACAGTTCAACGGTCTTGATGTAGCACACGTGATCCAGGTGCGGGAGATTGGTCTGCAGAAAGAAGGTGGACAGCTGGCGCGCTGTCTCCCAGAAGAGGTATTGCACCATGTGTCGCTCATTCACGCGTTCTAGCACGGCGTCCAGGAAGGACAAGATGCTACTTTGCTCGAGCACGACGGGATGTTCTTTGGCATAGGAGGCACCCCACTGCCACAGTTGTGCAAGCAGCACGGCTGGCTTGATGTTCATAAGTGCCACACCCATCTGAGACACGTTCGTAAGAGACCATTGGCTCCTGGACACGTTGTGACTTTTCCAGATTTCCTTGACAATCCTCAGCGCTGCCATCACGTCGTCCGACACGTTGCGCCAACCAAAGTCGTCTCGTGACATGCTCAGGCTAAGGACTAGGTCAACAATCTTCTGGTGTGCATCGACCTCGGTGCTTCTCTTGGCTTTCTGCATCCAGCGCTTGAAGTCGGAGTTCAGGCCCATTACAAGTGCCGGCCTTTCTATCCTGGAGTCATTCTCCGGCACGAATCCTGTGCCCAGGCGAAAGAGAATGCCGTTTCCATAACGTGCCGCCATCTTCGACATAACCTGAATGAAAAACAAGGCATTGACACATGAAAAAAATGCGAGAACTGGGATAGCATTTCAAAAGCCTCATGGGAAACCAATTAAAAAATTAAATTTAGGGTTTTACGTGCCAAAACCATGATCTGATTATGGGGCACGCCGTAGTGGGGGACTCCGGAAATTTGGACCATCTGGGGTTCTTTAACGTGCACCTAAATCTAAGTACACGGGTGTTTCCGCCCCTATCGAAATCCAGCTGTTGTGGCCGGGATTCGATCCCGCGACCTCGTGCTTTGCAGCTCAACACCATAGCCACTGAGCAACCACAGCGGGTGACAACGACGGACTGGGAAGCCAATTCGTCTTCTTAAGCTATATTTTTTCCACCAGAGTCAGGACGAATAATGCTGTTTAGTATTGGCGACCTTGATTAAGTGCCAGCACGGTCCAGCCGTCACCTTATACAGGATGTTCACAATAGGAGGAGCTCCATTGTTGCTTTCCTGTTGGGATAACATATATTCTTACAGTCTACGACTCTCAGGAAGAATATCCAGCGTCTAACGCTTTTCACCCAGTAACTCAGTAATTTGCTCGAAATCTCGCTGGCCTAGACGCTTTCAGTTATATATACGTACATATGAAACATTTTGTTTCATTATTTGACCCATCTTTCTTCCTTCGGTTGGACGCTTTTATTATATGTTTTTGTTCACTACAACACAGCTTAGTAAAGTGTTGCTAAGAATGCACATTGACATTTTTTGTCATATCAGTCCTTCTTTTAGGGGGGGGGGGGGGGGGGCGGGGGGCGGGATTTCACTTGCCTCCCTCGAACACGCTGGTAGGCAAGTGAAATCATTCTGGTCCAACTGCATTTTTCTAAAAGATATCCCAAATAATGTTTAAAACTATAATAGACTGAGAACCAACCTCGACTGCGAAGCACACTCGCACTTTAATATGCCGCATCAATACAAAAAACGAACAGACCACTTCGCGGTGAGTTTCATAGAGATGGAAGCCTATAGCAATTCTGAAAATTAACACAGCTCATATCTCCGCCCAAAAACAAAACAGTTCAAGAGTTCATCTTGCTAGTGAAAAAGTCCAAGTTTCGCCCGACAGGCGAAGCATTGATTTCGATATCAAATTAGTAGACAGCTATACGTAGTAAAAGATAGTAGTTTTATCGGTCGTTTACACTTGTTAACATTCTCTTACTATAACTAAATTAACAAGCATGGTGTCACGAGCGCACAGGCAAACATGAACACATCTCACTCGATGACCGCGCATGCTCAATCACTGTCAAAACACTGGAGTGAGAAAGCGCGCCTACAGCAGCGAGCGAATTGACCTTCGTGCTGCCTCTCGCTTCAACTCGAACTAAGCGGCGAGAACACAGCGCCCACGAAGCTATCAGCACTTGGTGCACTATGTCCCCATCGCAGATAGCTTTCAAGATAGGCCCGCGCGGCCGCACCATACGCAGCCGCTGCCGGAGTAAAGCGCCCTCCCTCCCCCTCCCCCCCAATGCCTCGCGTGCGAAGGAAGACGGAGCGCTTCCTCTCCAGTTTCCTACCTTGCGCGCGCGAAATTCAGCCACCATCGTCGGCTCACCCTCTCACGCTTTCACTCGCGCATACAGCATATGGTGCGCGGCGACGATGTTATCGCCCTTGGACTTTATATGGAACATGTCAGCGACGCCGACGGCAGAAATGCGCCTGATGTGCCCATATAATTGATATCGCAATAAAACAGTTCGTGCCTCAAACATCGCTTCTCCACAGTAAAAGTACACGACAAACCTGAAAGGCTTTGGAGCTATCAGGCATCGTCGACACGGTGTCAGCGGCCGCGGTCGCCAAAAACGCCCGCAAGGACTGCAGGTCCAGAGGCGTTTTGCTCGCCACACACGTCCTATAGAACGTGCTTGTCTTGGCCACCGCTGAGCCGCTGCTGCCGGACGCCACGGCATTGACCATGGCAGCGCGCGACGCGTTCTCAACCACTTCGTCTCTGAGCGAGTGTCGCCAGCGCGGTCGCGCGACGCAAGAGAAGGCACGCAGGTCCTGGCACGGGTCCACGCTCCGGTTTAGCTGACTGATGAAGAGCCGCGCGTAGCGGTCGCACCCTGCCGTACCGCAGGGCCTCAGCAAGGCACGCGGCACTGACCCCGTGGTGGCCTCGCCGCTGAGGTTGCCCTCGGCTCTGCGTGGAAGTCGCCTGCTGCGACCGAAGCGCGGCACGATCCCCGGGTAGTAGAACTGGAGTACGAGCGCGGCCGCCAGCACAATAATGAAAACCGAGAACGCGATGGCGACTGCCACGAGCCAGTGGCTCACCTCCTGCTCGGACTGTGAGATTGGCCCCTGCATAACGTGGCATGCAAAAAAAAAGAATGTTTCTGACTGTCTGGCACGTGTTTTGGCGGTCCAGAAGTCGTTGGTATACTTTCGTCATTTCCGCATCGCTGCCGCTTACCACCAGGTGCGCGCGTCGTCTGCTTAGGCGCTACTTAAAGGCTGCTAATGAGAAAATTAGACAATTACCAGCCTTGCGGCTTAGTCAAGATTACATTGATACTGTCACGATGGGTTGCTAAGAACTCACAGGCTAAACAATTTAGCCCAAGTGAAATTTCGTTGCAGTTGGCCTTTAAACCGTTATCACTGGATACATTGCTGGCCTTGAAAGATGAATAAAGCCCGGCAATTACGCCAATCCTTCTGGAACGCATGTCCCAAACATCCCGATCAATCATCAATCATCCCTCCCACTCAATCCATCAACACCTCATGACCTCTCCACACTTTAGAACAGAGAAGCGCGTAAGCTGATTTGCCTACATGCAAGAACATCAAAATGGCTTCTTTTTCTATGTGCGTGCGTAATTACAGCTCCTACAGACCCCTCACTCACATTGGTCGAACCATCCATGCCAGCAGGCAAAACTTGCCGTGGTGATCGAACGAGAATGACTATGACAATTGGGCTCATCTGCTTGTCACACATCAGGCAAGGAATAAAGAAGACGAAGTATGTATCTTGCCTGAAAAACAGAAGTAATTTTTACCCGATTACGCTGTGGAATACACCAATATTAAACTTCTATTGTCACAGGGCTGGTCTGGCGCCCTCCCCTCTGTGCCCAGTCTGTGGAGAAAATGAAACCATATATCATTATTTTTTTTATAATCTGCCGCCGTTTTTCTCCTTTAACGAAAAAAAAACATTTTAGAATCAAGGTTTATACGCATCTTGGCTTAAATTTTTCCATTCTAGATATCCGTTCTCTAGGAGCATCCGCTCTTGGAAACTGCCACAGGGATGTTTGCTCTGCCCTGGAGGAACTTATAGTAGTTTCAAGGAGATTTTCTTAAATAATTTAAATGTTATCTTTGTTCACTTCCTCCTAAAATTTTTACAAATTTTAGCATTACCAGAAGTTTCCTATTACCACCCAAATCTTGGCCAACCCCCGCAGTGGGTTGCGCCATCATAGAAAGCAAGCCACACCAAACCAAATCATTGCGCAAGATGCAGAATGTACAAACAGATAGACGTGATTTCACGGTGGAAGGTTCAGTAACTCGCGTGGGTTCATGAATTTTGTAACGGGGCTTGGCAGTTGGCTTCGAAACAAGTGGCCAGGACAGGCACGATCGACTGTTTTCTCGATGCAAGGCCGCACTTGGCCCACGCTGACGACAGGTCTCACTGCTATTTCTTTGTGTGCGCAATTTGACATGAAACTCTTTGCATTATTCTAGGAAGTAACAAAAAAAATATACACGTAACATTCTTGATACCCAGCAGTGATTGTTACCGGCGGGTGCTGCGTTGATATTTTCTAATCACAAAGCAAAGTGTTGCCATCTTACCAAGACATCACACAACATTACAAGCTAACCCGCAGACCATACCCTCCCCCACACAAGTCACTACCTAGAGAGCAAGAGGGATTCCTCCGAGCTCTACAAGCCAACACATTCCACCACCCAACCAGAAATCACTTCATAGCCCCCACACAATTCTGTCCGCAATGCCACTTCTGCGGAGAACCCGGGTCCCTCAGGGACATAGTAGGGGGTTACAGACAGGCACCACTAAATCCTCCGAACCCTTATCACACCAACGAGCTTTAGGAGAGAGCCTTGACCAGCTCCGACATCGAGGATCAGCAACGGCTGATCGCGAGGGCCCAGGAGACGGTCTGAGCTCAAGGCATTCTGGAATGAGGACGTCTCTCCAAAGCTATATTCACATAATAAAGCTTTACTCTCTCTTGCCATCTTTCTTTTCATACTTTTTTTTATTTCATTTCTTATTTATGTCATTTGGACCTCGTATTTATTGTACCCTCGTTTTCATGGCGTTTTGTAACTTTCATTATATATTGCTCATATTGTAATTCATCGCGTTGGGCTTACCTTACAAATGATGCTCGAGTAAGTAAGCATATTGTTACGGGGAGTATTTAATTAACCGTAAACGGCTAGCGCTTGCCTAGTCAAGACTGCACAGACCGCACAGGTTCCAGCAGGTTTCAGTCCGACAAGAGAGCTTCTGTCCCAGCCCCACTACAATGTCTTTGTCTTTGCCATTGCTCGTGACATTATCCCCGGCCGATGAAGCACCGTCCCGGTGCGTGTTGTGGTCAAAATGGGTTACCACAGTTGTAAAGTTTGAGGCGGGAAACATGTACGATGTCACTTCGCGGTGCGGCAGTCGATGAGGTGGATGCCATGGGAGATATCTCATAGGTGACAGGAGTCACCTGGCGCAGCACGCGATAGGGTCCGACGTACCGCGACATTAACTTTTCACACAGGCCGACGCGATGAGATGGGAGCCAGAGAAGGACGAGAGAGCCCGCTGGAAAATCAGTATCCCGGTGTCGACGATCGTAGATGGCCTTTTGTGCGGTCTGCGATGACGTGAGCCGAGCGCGGGCTACTGTGCGCGCGACGAGCGCACGCGTGATGACATCTTGCGCATAGGAAGTCGTGGACACGGAGGCCAGATCAGAAGGGAGCAAGGTGTCAAAGGGTAGTAAGGGATGGCGTCCAAAGAGAAGATAGAAGGGTGAGTAGCCGGCAGTTTCATGACGCGATGAGTTGTATGCAAATGTGGCGAACGGGAGCGCAACATCCCAATCATGGTGGTCATTGGAAACGTACATGGAAAGCATGTCGGTCAGTGTACGGTTTAAGCGTTCGGTGAGTCCATTAGTTTGAGGGGGATATGAGGTCGTGAAGTTGTGATGAGTAGCACATGATCGAAGTAGATCGTCAACCACACGAGACAATATAAATAAATAAATAAGTAAATAAATAAATAAATAAATAAATAAATAAATAAATAAATAAATAAATAAATAAATAAATAAAAAGTCGCAGTTTCACCTGAAAGGCGAAGCATCAATTGCGATAGCAAATTTGAAGAGAGCTATACGGAGTAATGATAGCAGCTTTATCAGCTGTATAAACTTGGACATGCAGCAGCACCGGCAACACGCAGAACTGTTGTCGACGCCGTCGGCGTTTTGTCCCGCGTTCGCTCAAAATGCGTGCGGCGTTGGTGACTGTTGCCGGAGCCTCTCATATAAGTAGGCACTTGGTGCCGCAGCTAAACGTCGCCTCCCTTCCCTCCCCCTCCCCCACGTCCTTTCGCGCGTCGGAAGAAGGCACGTTTGCTCTACATATATGGTGATTGTAGAGGAGGAAAGAGACGCCTACTTCTGCAGCCCTTAAGGGAGCACAGCGCAGAACGCGCGTTTGTTCTCCGCCGTGCGTTCACTCCCCGTGAAAGCGCGCGTCCCTCGCGCCCTTTCACTTGCACATACAGCGTTCGGCGCGCGGCGACGATTGGCGCTGAGCCGTGCTCCCTCAAGGGCTGCAGAAGATAGCGCCAACCTTTCCCTTTCCCTCAAGAACCACTTACCACCGGCGACGACTTCATCTCCATTGACGTCATACGGAACCTCACGGCGACGGCGACGGCGACGCCGACGCCGACGGCAGAAATCTGCTTTTGAGTGTCCATATAATTGCTATCGCAATAATAAATAAATAAATAAATACCTAACTCCCCCCCCCCCCCCAAGTGCTCTGTAGGACAGTAAGGAATCTGCAGAAAAGAACTTCAACGAATCCTGCAATACAAAGCAGTCTGATAAGTGACTCCCAACCATGGGCCCCATTTCGGCAGCCTGGATGCTGTGAGGAGTGAGCAGCGTTGCTTTATTTTATTATTATTTTTCAATTCCGCTCTAGGCTGGTTCCCCGCCGCGGGCATGGTGTTGTTTTCTATCAAGCATGTGGCTCCTACCCACTATGAGGGATTGACCAATAAATGGATGGATTATTCCAATGTATCATTCATAATTAAGAATCAATTTCAGAATATCTACGGACTGTAGAACGTAAAATTATCTGCTAAAATAAAATCAGTAAAGCCAGATCGAATCAATAATTATTAATATAAAGGCACGCAAAAAAAAAGATTCAGAGCCCTTCCACTACTGATGGAAGCCAACGAAGCTGCGACTATGGTGGGTCTGGCGTAGTGAATATTGCCCCCACGATGGGAATGGGCGTATCGTCGTTGGGCATCACCCAACCGAACATGTCTATCATGAACGTTTCGATGTCTTTCGTAGGGGTTGCAGGGGGAACGTACACAGTCGCAATCACCGTAGCGTCAAAGCGTTTTATTAAAGACGGCTCCGACAATCGCGGCGCGCACACAAGCGCTAACACGCTCACGTGGTCGCCAGGGTTATCTACGTCACGTAATGAAGAAGCAAACGTAAGATCCGGCGAAAACCGCGGTATAATGACAACTGTTTTACAATCATAAGTTTGAAAACGCCGCCAACCCAGCGTTTTCATACGACTCCACGAAGGTGGCGCGACGTGTCTGAAATATTTGTACGCTACACTTCCGGTTTTCTACGGACGCAATCTCCTGGAATCTAGCCTAGAACAGCTTCGCTGTAAAAAAAAAAAAGAAAGAACTTTAAAGGGGGATTCGGTTGCACTCCATAAGAAAATGTTGTGACCCAACCACAAGGAAATTAGCGGTCAAGCAGGGCATAAAAGTTGTGTTTTCTGCTCCTTGCAAGCTCTCGAGCCTGTGCTCGCGTATCTGACGATGCAGGGCAAGGAATCCGGGATGTACAGCGCAACATGAGAACTTTTTCATAGCCTGTGGAACACGGGTGGTATATATCTTTTAAGTTGCCTCGCACATGCGAAATAGTTAACATAGGCAAAACAGATCATTGTATTAATGACCGGCTGCGTGAACGCCTCCCTGGGTTCCGATGACGCAGCAAACCTGCCTCGATATTGCAGTGAATGAAGCGGCTACCCGCTGTTTAGCAATGTAAATACTATTCTTGGCAGAGGTAGCGGCCAAGAAGAGCACGAAATTCTAGAAGCGTATTTAATCGATTTGCATGGCGATGACTGCATTAGCACAACCTCGATGTGCTTGCTAGAAAAAGAATTAGCTTTTAGATGTGAAGCAGCTTATGGCGGGGGCTTTGTCCGTCCCTCCCGCGGCGTCCCACACCCCCACAGCGCATGCGCGTCCCCTCCCCGTCACTCTTCCCTCCTACGCTCCCCCCTTTCTCTCCTCTAGGAATCCGGAGCGGCGCGCTCGACAGGTGGTGCGACAGCTGCATACTCCGCTGGGGGCGCCACGGTAGTTCCGCGGTATGAAAGACGGAGCGCGTGCGCCTCATTCTCTCTCCTGTGTAGCGCCGCGATGAGCGCTCGGCCGCGAAACCATCTCCCGCTCAAGCTGCATACTCCGCTGGGGGCGCCACGGTAGTTCCGCGGTATGAAAATGACGGAGCGTGCGCGCCTCATTCTCTCTCCTGTGGAGCGCCGCGATGAGCACTCGGGCCGCTGCCGCGAAACCATCTCCCGCTCAAGCTAACCATCTCCCCGCTGCTTCGCATCCACACATGGTTCCCTTTAGCGGGAGATGGAGTAATTTTTTTTACATCCCTCGCGATAAATTTGGTTCTATCTCCCCTTTGTCATTGTCCTGTGATTAGTGCTGGTTGTGCTGCGCATGATCTGTTAGTCTTGCTGGGAAATAGCTGTTTTCAATAAAGCACATTTTCTAGTCCAGTTGTTGTGATGTGAATTCTTTTCTCTTGTCCTTCGTCTTTTTGACTGGTTTTTCCTATAATCAATCCCTGAGGTACACTTCTTGTTTGCTTGTGCTTACGAGAAGAGGATCCAATTTGAAAACAATATAACTCCCTCTCTCTTAAAAATTCATTCACCCATGCTACAACACAACCTGGAAAGCCGTGGCCCTGTAGCCAATTTATTAAAATTGTATGTTCCTTGCTGCTGCAGGCTTTACATATATCTAAGGTAACTAAAGCCGCATACTGTTCATTGCGCCGGACGATGCTAATGCGACTTTCAAGGTCTGCATGCGCGTGGCATATTGAATAACCAGATCTAAATCCAATTTCACAGGGACTCAACAACTGATTTTCATTAATATACTCTATTAGATGCCCATGAAGACCCTTTCAATAAGTTTCAAATAGTTGTTAGCGCAGTTGGTCTTATGTTGTCCATTGTATACCCTGCCCCTTGCGTTTTAATTAACGGAATAACTTCGGCGATCTTCCATTCGTGTGGAATCAATGCATTACTAATAGAGTAGTTGAACAACTTCAGAAGCTCACTCGGGACTTCTTGGAACAATATCTTTAACATTGTATTTGTCATTCCGTCTGAGCCAGGTGGTGTAGTTGGCAACGTTAACATGACCTGTGCTACTTCCGAAAAGAATATACCTCTGTAGTCCTAGACTGATGGAGTAAAACAGAAGTTTGAAGGCGCGTTGTGAACCAGTTTTCCAATACCTTAGCCAATAGTTCTAAGAACTCCTGCATTTCACGTGAGGCATAGACGATAGAGTCTACATTACCGGTCATTGGGAGTCTCTTTTTTAAACGAAGGTAATTAAATAAAGCACGTTTTTTGTTAAATTAAAATCATGATCAAAATATTCTTTATCGTACTCATCTTTTGCTCGTGTAGCAGTACATTTGAAGGTTGTCGTCATTAATCGATAATCCTTCCAGTTTTGTGGACTCTGATTATGTAGAAGTTCTTTTCCAAGCAGTTTTTCTTCAATAATCTCATGTGCACTGAGTACTCCATCAGTGTCTGAATAAGTTTCTTCACTCATTATTACTACTAGTAAACGACGCAAAGGTGGAGCCCAACCAGTCTTTAAACTTTTTGCAATTAACAAATGTTCTGCCTTGTCTTTCAACTGATGTTAATTGGCATGCAACTTCAAAGAACACTGGAAGATGGTCACTTTTTTAACAGAAATCAACTGTAGTCGAAGATGTCATGGCAACACTTGTGCTAAAAAAAAGTCAAATCTAACACTGAGCGAGATTGCTCATGGACAAATGTAGGTCGGTCTCATATTTAGGAAGGAGAGATTTTTATCTATGGCCCAGTCCCATAGACGCGTACCACAAGCATCTGTTCTGTATCCCCATGACACGTGATGCGAGTTGAAATCACCAGTGACGATAACTTCATTTTTGCAGCTAGCAAGCGGTTGGTGAGTATTGTGAACGCCCGTGTGGAAATATGCATTTATAATTGAAAATGAACGGTAACGTGCGATGCTGAGGTCCATTGCCAAATTTTCATTCTGGGGACATTAACTGAGAACATATTTTCACCTTGTGACTGAATTTAGATGACGATAATATCATTAAACAGCGAATTAACCGAAAAGATCGAAAATCCTTAAAATTAAACATTTTCACAGGAGGAAGACAGGATTATTGCAAAATAATTACGACGGCATTAAGCTGTGTTGTTAAGCAATTTAAGTTTGTTGAAGCACAAATCAAGGAACGATAGTTCCACTGTTGCACTTTTAAAGTAGTTATGATGATGATGATCGAATTACTTCAGCGACTACCAACGCGATGTACTTTCTGTGATACCAGAATGAGAATTGAACCACGTATAGAAAGATAGAAAAAGAAGAGGAAGAAAGAAACAACATTAAGGAGGATCAGGCGCAATCAGCATCAACAATTTGATAATTCTCACAATTGGTGATTGTATTTGTATTTCATTACGCCCAAATTACATGTCCATGCTTTCCTCATTAGTATGAGCCTCTTTATAATTAGTTTGCTTTAGTATTATTGGAACAATTTGCATTTTGTCTTGCTTTCTCGTCTATGTTTTTATATCTTTTTGCGAATACCCCACCCACCTTTAACCAACGACTTCTTGGCCAAACCCCCGTAGTTGGTAACTGCAATGGTTTGAGGAGCAATCAAGAAGAACAAGGGCTCAGGCATCCACCCGCTCAGGTTTTTGTTGTCATGAACCAGACACGACACAGTTTGCTTGCCGAAACTGGATCTCCTCCGGCCGCGCCCATTGTGAAGTCCCAGGCGCCCTTCTCGTCAACGAAGGGCATCGGCGCTTCTTTCGGGCGCCCCTCCCGCATCACCACGGGTAAGGGCGAAGTGAGTTCTCTCGCTCGCGGTTCGTCATCGTAACTACATCTTGGGAAAAGGGTAAAAGAGTACGCCGACAACGTAATTTCGATGTTGTTTAGACCGCAGGGCTTCGCGCGCTCAAAAGGATGACACCTATTGGCAAGTGTGAAGGTTGAGATGCGTAAGATATTTTAGTTTGACACTAAATTCGGTCTTGAAATGCCGGACCTGGCTTCATTGACATTATCGTGACGACACGAGGCAGAGGAAAATTTGCTGACGTTGTTTAGAAGTGAGGCTAGATATGATGGTGTTACTGTATAAAAAGATTGATTGATTGATTGATTGATTGATTGATTGATTGATTGATCAAATTGCGAAATAACATTTTTGTGAATACGGGCTGTGGTTCGTAGAAACAAGGCATATAGTAAACTATTTAGGACGATGCTACATAGTCAGTGCTTCTTTCTGCGGCTTAGAGGGCTTGGACTATCACGCAGTGCAAAAAAAAAAGTGACAAGTCGGAAAAGTTATTTCAGTACTCGTATTGAAGGGTATGGCGTCCCAAGTGCTCTTGGTAACAAAGGAAACCTGCTGCAATTTACGCATGGTGGCGGGTGAATGCATATCCAGTTTGAACGAATTCTCAGGATCGCACGGGTTTCGAGATATGCGCCGGGAGACTTGCGGCAAATATGCATGCACTATTGTTCCATTTTTTTTTTTTACCGGAACTACCGTTTTATGCGTTGCAGCCCCACCAGTTGATAAGTCCTCACCATCTCGACGCTTATTGGCGTCTCGTGCTGCAAAGATTCTTGCAATGATGCGCATTACGCAGATGTCAACTACAGTTGACTCGGCTTTTTTTTTTTTTTTTTTGGGGGGGGGGGGAGGGGGGATGTAAAGGGTGGGGGAGGGTGTACTTGCAGGCGTCCTAACTTGGCTGTACAGGAGCAATACTTAGCTCAGCTATACGTGACAGCCGCCAAAAACAAACACTGTTTGTTTACCATATGTTCAAGAAATCTTGCAAAGTCCTTTCAATACCTTCATTTTCGCGTTTCCTCAGGTCCAGCAAGATACAGTCAATCGAATCGAGCGACCAAGCACCAGTCACGTACTACCAGTGCTTTGGCACCACGACCTCAAGGCGGATGAGCAGCTCGGGACGGAGGTCAAGGCGGCGACAGTTACCATCACATGGACGATGATTGTGAGCGCGTTCATTCTGCTCGTGTAACTCAACAGCGGACACCGGGAGACCCCTACACGTCCCCGCCAACTACACCGTGATGTAGGTGCCGGAGGCTGATGATAGGTCGCTCATCGTCTGGTACCCACGCGGCGAGCAGTCCATGGACTCCAAGCTGTCAGAGTCCGAGCCTGACTTTTATTTGACCATAGCACGGGACTTCGCGACGACCAACTATCGTGCCGCCCGCGACAGATGTACATGTTATGCGACGGCGCCAACGGATGGTGTCCAGGACTGGTTGCGTCTTGGCCGCGAGTGATCCTACCCCGGAACAGCCAGACAGCCGTAGTTTGGACATCAGCAGATATAGAATCTACATGTGGATGTCCCTTCAGCCGCAAAGCTGGTGGCGAATGTACCAGCGAATGATGCACTGGACACCAATGCGTCAGGCGTGCAGAGCAGACTCTCATTATGACTGAATACTAGAACGACGTCGCGACGAGGCGTACGGAAATTCGTTTCTCTAATAAATGTGTTTTTACTGATGATACGCCACCAGATACGTTTAGTAAAATCCTATGTAAAACTTTCCTCGCTCCATGTGCCAGGACCCAAAATAAACGTTGAACATATTGAGGCATTGAGTGTTTTCTATATTTCTATAGGTTCGCCTTATTTTTTTATTGCAATAGCAATTATATGGACACTCCAGGTGAGTTTCTGCCGCCGCCGCCGTGAGGTTCCGTATAAAGTCCGAGTGCGATAAATCGCGGCCGCGCGCCGTATGCTGTAGGTGCGAGGGAAAGCATGCGAGGGTGAGCCGAGAAGGATGGTGGCTTGGGACGGCGTCTACTCGCGAGCGCATGGGAAGACAGCGGGAAAAGGGTGCACCGACCTTTCGCGCGCGCAAAGGAGAAGCGGAGAGATGTGCGCACGCATGGAGAGGGGAGGGGGGGGGGGCGGGGGTGGCGCGCATCTACACTTGTATGATGATGATTATTATTAGGTATGATGATTTATTGGCATCCCTTTTGAAACGGGGCGGTGACAAATAATCACCCAGCCTGTTTGAGTTAATCAGGTATGCTATACACGTTTTTCAATGTAGTATTTTTGCATACATCGCCTTAATATTTTTTTCTCTTCCTCAAAACTTGTCAATCTACCTCGTACCGCTACACATGCCTGTAACGCGTCCGGTTGCATTAATCTTCTCTCTGCTTTTTTCCCCACCAATACTCTAAATGAATCTTGCTTATCTCGACTGCTGACCGGTTGCTGCTTCCATCCACTTTAATTCCGAGCGCTTCTGGAAGGTGTACGTGATGTGAGATGGAAGGTGTACGTCACGCGATGGGAGATGCGCGCCGCGTAGCGTCGATACGTGCATCTCGACTGCGCGTATCGACTGCAGAAGCGAGAGATCTCTACTGCCGAACGGTTGATACTTCCGTCGAATCCAAGCGCTTCTGGAAAGTGTACGTCACCTACGGATAAAGCCCACTGGATGAATACCTTCGCATTTCATAATGATGTGCTGAGTGGTCTCCGGATTTTTGCTGCAACATGCAAATGCCTCGTCATGTTGCGAAAATTTGCTCCGGCATGTTTTTGTCCTTAATTAAAAACCAGCTCGAGCATCAAATAGCAAGGCAATGTCCTTTGTGTTATCCTACAGATTTTCCCTTCTAATTTCTTTCTTCCCATTCTTGTAAATCTCCATGGTTTTTCTTGTTTCCATTCTTTGCATCCAGTTCGCTGTCTCTGTTTCTCTCACTTTCTCCCTGATGACTAATGGTTGTCTAGTTACACTTTCAATTACCCTGTAATTCATTGCCAACTTCCTTGACCTCTTCCTCCAATCTGTGTCTGCGCTTTTCAGATACAGATACTAGTGCACTTTAGCCGCCTATTTATTTTCACCTATGTTCCTGAGCCTTTCTTCAAAACTAATTTTGCTCTGCGCTTTCATGACTTCGAAAGTGGCCCAGCCCATGTCAGCACGCCCTGCCTCATTTGTGGTTTTACCATGGGCTCCCAAAACCAACCGGCCTAAAGATCTTTGGTTAGCTTCCAAGCCTGACACGATATCCTATTTCAAGCATAGAATGGCATTTGCGAACGTTAGCGCTGGCACCATTACTCCTTTCCAGATTCCACGTGCGACCCTATATTTATTGTGGCCCCAAATTGTTTCATTATTGCTGCATTCCGCTTGCCTTTTATTTTCAGATTATCTTGGAGGGTGCTTGAGTAAATCTTTCTTTCGTTCCCGAGGTACTTATATTGCTTGACTGTAGGTATGACTTGTTGAATTGATACTGCGTATAATTACTCGTCTTTTCATTAAAGATCACAATTCCCGATTTCTCTGTGCTAAGGCCTAAATTTTTTTTCTGGGGCTTTACGTGCCAAAACCACAATTTGACTATGGGGCACGCCATAGTAAAGTACTCCAGAAATTTCGACCACCTGGGGATCCTTACCGGCCCCCAATGCACGGGACACGGGCGTTTTTGCATTTCGCCCCCATCTTAATGCTGCCGCCGCGGTCGGGATTTGATCCCGCGACCTCGTGCTCAGCACCTATGAAAACGCAGAAGAATCGGACAGCTCTAATATTTTAGCAAAAGGGGCGCACAGTGCTTAGGAGCTTTTAACGCGATAGCGTTAAGGGCCCCGTGTCGCAGAAAATCCGGCGTCGGCGTAAGCATCGGCGTCCGTTGCATCAGTGGCGAAGAAATTCATCCCCAACAACCACGACCACAAAGGCCTTCCGCATGGCGCAAGGGGTTAGTGAACAAAAATTGAACTCCTCAAAGTAAAATTGGTCAGAAAAATCGTAAAGTACGACTTAACTACAACTTACAGACAAGGATAGCGTCGGATTGTAATTTGAATACACGAGAAAAAAGGCTGATAAGCAGCCAGGGATCTTTGAATGCTATCGCGTTCCACTTTTTAAAGGCGAAGCTTAAGCGTCCTCTAATTCTGATGGTGTTGCACTGTACTTTGGTTCTAGGCAACATTGAGGAGAATGTTGAAAACCGAGCCTTTCTCAATTTTGGACACGCGCGCGCCTCGGGGCAACAGCAAACAATTAATAAAATAATAAGAAAAGTCCTAGGGCCTTCACATTTTGATATAAAACGGCTTATATTGCCCCTGGAAAAATGTCTTCCCAGCTATGCATTTCTGTTTAAAAGTGACGCTGACTTTAAGGGTATCGGTGTAAGCTTGGTCTTTGAAAGCTGGCTTTCCCACGTTGTGTGTTGCAGTGAAGCCTACTCACAAAGAAAAATGCGATGCGAACGGGGCCCGATAACTCTATGTGCCGCTCTTAAAGGCGAAGCTTAAGCGTCCTTCAATTTTTTCATGACATGCCGGACAGCTAAGTGTTGGGCAAGTGTTGGTAAAGAACTTACGGAGGCCGCGGGGCGCGCGGTAGTTCAGAGTGCGCGAGCGCTGATGACTTCTTTCAGCGCAAGTGGGGTAGGCAGGAGACGCAGGCTTATCTGCTCTCCCCCCCACCTAGCGTGCACCTCTCCTCCTCTACCCTGGCCGCGGCTGCGCAAGGCTGAGCCAACACCGCCTGGATAGCAGACAGCCTGTTCACTAGTACTCTGATCCATGACGTCACGCTACCTGGACCGAAATTTCCATTGCTAAGGCGGGCGTGACGAAAGCGATGACGTAAAAATCACTGTTGCTTACTCGGGAGCATCCCCATTAGACTCTATGGCAGTCGGGCCAGGCAGCATGACGTCATGGATCGGACTGAACAGGCCTTGTGCTATCTAGGTGGTGTTGGCTGAGCGCATACGCGGGCTTCGTGCCGTATATTGGAGGTTCTCTGCGGCAAGTGCCGCGATGGCTGGTGCCTTGATGCGCCCTGTGTTCCCGCACGTCCAGTGGTGTATATCGCGCAATCTCAAGTTTTCGAGACACGGTGAAGCGAGAGGCAGCACCAAGCGTTCGCTCCCCGTTGCCGGCGCTCTTCATCACGCTAGCGTTGTGATAGCGAGTGTTGGTGGTCATCGAGTGAAATATGTTCGTGTTTGCCTGTACGGGGAGCACCACCGTGCTTGTTAATTTTATGAGTAAGCGAATGTTTACTGTAACTTATACGGCCGATAAAACTACAAACCTTGCGTCGCGTAGGTGTCTGCTACCGCCATCAAGGCATCGCCTTCCGGGCGAAGCACTGTTTTTTCTCGAGGAAGATGAATATACGTATGGTCACACTTGGTTTTAATATGTGGGGATGCTAAGCGTAGTCAGCCATGGCATCCAAAGTTTATGGTGCCGCAACACGCAAATCTCGGACGCCATGAGCCACGCATCACATTGCTATCAGCGCGATCTGCCCCGCACGCGCCGGCGCTCACAATCGCGCCGTTATAACTGGATATTTTTGCGATTTGTTTAAACTGCTTATTGACCAGATACTAGCCAGTGTCCACCAGGAATGTTCAGAGAATTCGAAATTTTTACTCCAGCAACACTAAAATCTCGGATTAACGAAATTCGCGTTTCAACGAAGCTTTTCGCTCCAATTACGACTTCGTTATATCGAGGTTTGACTATGTTTTCATTATCATATGTCGGCGATGTGCTTGATTCATATCCGAGAACAATGAAATCTTTCAAGATGGCTGCCATTGTCCCCACAAAACCCTTTCAGAAAATTATTCCTGGATACGGCCCTGGTTGCTGTTCTCTCTCTCTCTCTCTCTCTCTCTGAATGTATACGAATTGCACAGGACAGGTGGCCGTTTTCTTTCTACAGTCCTGTTACCTGCGGTGATCATGGGAAACTGTCACCTGCAGGTAACACGACAAAACATGCACGACCATTAACTTTTGCGAGGATTGAATGGTCTCTACAAACAAGCCTTTACAAATCCATCACTCAAAATTTGAATCTAATGAGGATACATGACTGACACGCGGACATTATCTTTCTTCAGTTACCGCGTTTTTCCCTGTCTAACCACTGCTACAAAGAAAAGTTGTCGCAGTTTCACCTGAAAGGTGAAGCATCAATTGCGATAGCAAATTTGTAGAGAGATATACGGAGTAATGATATTAGCTTTATCAGCTGTATAAACTTGGACATGCAGCAGCACCGGCAACGCGCCGAACTGTTGTCGACGCCGTCGGCATTTTGCCCGCGTTCGCTCAAAATGCGTGCGGCGTTGGTGACTGTTGCCGGAGCCTCTGATATAAATAGGCACTTGGTGCCGCAGCTAAACGTCGCCTCCCTTCCCTCCCCCTTCCCCCCCTCCCCCACGGCCTCTCGCGCATCGGAAGAAGGCGCGTTTGCTCTACATATATGGTGATTGTAAAGGAGGAAAGAGACGCCTACTTCTGCAGCCCTTAAGGAAGCACGGCGCAGAACGCGCGTTTGTTCTCCGCCGTGCGTTCACTCCCCGTGAAAGAGCGCGTCCCTCGCGCCCTTTCACTCGCACATACAGCGTTCGGCGGCGCGCGGCCACGATTTCATCTCCATTGACGTCATACGGAACCTCACGGCGACGGCGACGGCGACGGCGACGGCGACGCCGACGGCAGAAATCTGCTTTTGAGTGTCCATATAATTGCTATCGCAATAATATGGCTCTGCGCGAGACGCGTCTACTTGCACCCGAAATTTCCAAAATGCCGCCAATTATACTGCGAGAGCCTTGTGTAAACAACTTACACACGCGTTGCAAATGGCGCCACACATTCTTGAACGCATGCGAGCACCAGCGACGTACGACGAGCAATGTACAAATAGCCAGCACACTTTATCAGTGGATCACATTTCGATGAACATGCTTGGCTGCTGTAGTTGTGCTTTGCGTGTTGTTTGTGCTGGACACAAGTTAGCTCAATTAAGAGTTCAATATTTAACTAGGGTTCTTGGCAGTTCTGTTCTTCACCGTCACCACGTGACAATATGCTACTTAAATGCTTGGGCATTTTTTTGAAGTAGAGTAGAAAGGAGTTTGCATTGCAACGTCTTTCACAAGAAAAACAACTAAGCATCAAGTACATAACTTTTTTTTTTTTTTTGCTCAAGCTCCAAGACCCCTTGTACAATATATCGCACATTGCCTTGATTTTTCTATTTTTTTTTAATTCACGCGACAGCGATTACGCAACATATTTATTCTTGAAATGAAGTCCGGTGTATGTGGAACTGTACAGAAGGGGTTTACTCACATTCTTACATTCCGCTTTCGAGAAAGTCGACACTAAGTAGATCTAGACCTCTGTGTTGTCACAGACGGCGGAAAGTACCCTTGAAGTGCGTTTCTTTTCTAATTCTTTGATATTGCGTGAATATCCAGGATGCAGCAGCAGCAACATGGAAATGTACTACAGTAAAACCTCGTTAATTTGGATTGCACGGGACTGAAAGAAATGGCCGAATTAAGCGAATGTCTAATTATCGAGTGTATCCAGAAAACAATGAGCAAATGCTTACTACGTCAACATGTTTTTATTTAGTGAATTAAGGCTGCTTCTATTTTGCACAAAAGCAGCGCGGAAGCTGCAATTCTTGTAATCTCGCGACTAATTGCCTCTCGCAGCGGCGATCAAGGCCTCGCGATTTCCTTCGCAGCACGGCCGCGGCACGCCTTCAATCGCGACACGCTTTCCACTACCGCGCGTACATACCGGTTACTTTTTCGCCAGTGATCTGATCGCCAGCGGTTCGTCCGTCCATCGCGATGTAGCCGGTGTTCTTCATCCTCGACAGCTTTGCACCGAGTCAAAACGAAACTACACTTTGCCACAACTGCTGCGGAAGGAACAGCGGCCTCTAGCGACGCGATCATGGATGGCGACTACGCATTTATGAAAGCACGCGGCCAACGCGGCGGTAAACGCCAGAATTAAGGCTTTAAAATTAACAAATAGCCACGAGGGGTTCCGACGTTGCTGTCATTCACGTACGAATTCAGCTGATGACTATGGTGATGCGGATACCGCTCTCCGTTTCGGGTGGATGCTAGCGCCGTTTTTGCTCTTTTGCGTTGCACATTTGCGGCGCTCCTCGCTCGGCGAACTCCGAAAGTTGTCCAAATTAACCGACGTGCGGCCAAATACGTCCGAATTAACGAGATTCTGATTGCACTGAAACCATGACTAGGCTGATCTCAGAAGCAGCAATTGAAGTGGGAGGTAAGACACCAAGGCAACCAGTTGGTAAGCTCTCCCAAGGAACAAAGGACCTAATAAAGATGCGGCAAAACAAAAAAGTGTCAAACTCGAGAGATCAGATAGAACTCGCTGGAACTGTCGAAACTGATCAACAAGAAGAAAGTAAGCGATATCAGAAATTATAATGTGGAAAAGATTGAGGAAGCAGTAAAATATGGACGCAGCATGAAATCAGTGAGAAGAAAACTTTGCGTAGGACAAGGCAAGATGTATGCACTGAAAGATAAGCAGGATAATATCATCAGCAATTTCGATGACATAGTAAAAGCAGCGGAAGAATTCTATACTGACCTGTATAGTTCCCAGAGCAGCCAAGCTTTCGTTCGAAGTAATGATGAACAGGATACAGAATCCCCTTCTATAACTAGCGATGAAGTTAGAAGGGCCTTGAAAGACATGACCAAGGGAAAAGCTGCTGGAGAAGATGGAATAACAGTCGATATAATCAAGTATGGACTATATATCATGCTTAAAAAGCTTGCCGCCCTTTATACGCAATGCCTCACGACTTCAAGTGTACCAGAAAGCTGGAAGAACGCCAACATTATACTCATCCATAAGAAGGGAGACGTTAAAGAATTGAAGCATTGTAGACCCATTAGCTTAGCTTTCAGTATTGTATAAAATATTCACCAAGATAATTTCCAATAGAATCAGGGCAACACTTGGCTTCAGCCAACCAAGAGAACAGGCTGGCTTCAGGAAGGGATATTCTACGATGGATCATATCCATGTCTTCAATCAGGTAATAGAGAAATCTGCGGAGTACAATCAACATCTTTATATGGCTTTCATAGATTATGAAAAAGCATTTGATTCAGTTGAGATACCAGCAGTCAGAGGCATTGCGTAATCAAGGAGTACAGGAGGCATATACGTGAATATCTTGACAAAAAGTTGTCGCAGTTTCACCTGAAAGGCGAAGCATCAATTGCGATAGCAAATTTGAAGAGAGCTATACGGAGTAATGATAGCAGCTTTATAAGCTGTATAAACTTGGACATGCAGCAGCACCGGCAACACGCAGAACTGTTGTCGACGCCGCCGGCGTTTTGCCCGCGTTCGCTCAAAATGCGTGCGGCGTTGGTGACTGTTGCCGGAGCCTCTGATATAAATAGGCACTTGGTGCCGCGGCTAAACGTCGCCTCCCTTCCCTGCCCCCCCCCCCCCCCCCCCCCCCTCCTCCACAGCCTTTCGCGCGTCGGAAGAACGTACGTTTACTCTACATATATGGTGATTGTAGAGGAGGAAAGAGACGCCTACTTCTGCAGCCCTTAAGGGAGCACAGCGCAGAACGCGCGTTTGTTCTCCGCCGTGCGTTCACTCCCCGTGAAAGCGCGCGTCCCTCGCGCTCTTTCACTCGCACATACAGCGTTCGGCGGCGCGCGGCGACGATTTCATCTCCATTGACGTCATACGGAACCTCACGGAGACGGCGACGGCGACGCCGACGGCAGAAATCTGCTTTTGAGTGTCCATATAATTGCTATCGCAATAATATATACAAGGATTGCACAGCAACCTTGATTCTCCACGAGAAAAGTCGAAAGATACCTATCAAGAAAGGGGTCAGGCAATGAGACAATATCATGCTATTCACTGCATGCTTAGAAGTATTCAAGCTCATAGACTGGGAAATGTTAAGATTTCCTTAGAGCTGCGATGCCCGGACCACATGTAATAAATTCCGATTCACGTTACGCGACCATGCTCGGACCACGTGCAAACGCATGGTAATAGGCTTGCCTAACGATCTCGCTCGTCAACATGAATAGACGTGTCAGTCGCGAGGGTCAGAGACGAAACCTGACGTGCCGCCCTCAACCTTCCCTCCCTCACTGAGGACGTTCATCCCGCTCTGGTAACCCGCCATCTCTACTCCTCTGCCCCATGTCCTGCAGCGGCAGAGAAGTGAAGAGGAGATTGCCCGGATGGTGGAAGGTATAGAGAAAGCCAGCGAGCAGCCACGTGAGAACACTTTTGCTTTGCCCTAGCGTGCAGGTGCATGCACGCTGAACTTTTCTTGCACGTTTTTTTTGGAGCACACCGCTTACTCGTAACCATGTATTAAACTTCTGTTACTTGTTTTTACGTCGCCTCGTCTTCCCTGTCGAACCCTCTCCAATGGTCAACCTGGTTCGAGCTCCAAGCAGATGCTGTTGAAGGTACCCCCCAAACCTCGGCCCGTAACAGAAGGCTTAGGAGTGAGGATCAACGGTGAATATCTCGGCAACCTTCGGTTTGCAGATGACATTGTCCTATTCAGCAACAATGGGGACGAATTACAGCAAATGATTGAGGACCTTAACCGAGAAAGTGCAAGAGTGGGGTTAAAGATTAATATGCAGAAGACAAACAATGTTCAATAGTCTGGCAAGGGAACGCACTGCTGAGCACAAGATCGAATACCGGCCGCGGCGGCTGCATTTCGATGGAGGCGAAATGCAAAAAATTGCCCGCCAATCCACCCTGTGAAGGTGGTTGGAAAGCGAAGCATTTTACGCCACCCTCACGGTGACTGCGGCGCACTTGATATTTCACACACTACAACGTAACTTTAACCACGGCCTTTATTATTATTTACTTCACAACAATGTTCACTACTGCTTTATGATGGGTGTGATATACACTACTAGACTACCCCATAGTGGGGTAGTCTAGAAAATGAACTGAAGCAGTTACTAGGCTGGAAGGGTTTCGAATGACGTCAACCCTCTTTCAAGCAGCTGCATAAGCTTTGCAACAGCTGCAATCTAATCTTGCGGACCCCGCTGAGCCTGTTTCCGCTGTTTGCCCGCAGCCCTTATCCATCATGTTGGCTCATCACTTTGAAGCTTGTTTTTGTGGTTTTTCTTGCGAAAACGAGTGCTTAGTTGTACGCTGAATGCCTGAATTCAAGTAAGCTATACTGCTATACCTGCAATTGTTAGCGGTTGGTCGGGATCGTTTTTTTATTACAACGACGGACACGACAGAACCCTTGGCTGGTAGAGGTACAAAGCTTCGCTTTAAAACGCCCATGTGCTTGCGTTGTAGTGCACGTTAAAGAACCCCAGGTGGTCAAAATTAATCCGGAGCCCTCCACTATGGCGTGCCTCATAATCAGAACTGGTTTTGGCACGTAAAACCCCAGAAAGAAGAAGAAGCCTGGCAAGGGAACAAGAATTCAGGATCGCCAGTCAGCCTCTAGAGTCTAAAGGAGTATGTTTATCTAGGTCAATTACTCACAGGGGACCCTGCTCATGAGAAAGAAATTTACAGAAGAATAAAATTGGGTTGGAGTGCATACGGCAGGCATTGCCAAATCCCGACTGGGAGCTTAGCACCTGTCGTTGAAAAGAAAAGTCTACAATCATTGCATTCTACCGGTGCTAACATATGGGGCAGAAACTTGGAGGTTAACGAAGAAGCTCGAGAGCGAGTTAAGGACAGCACGAAGAGCGATGGAACGAAAAATGTTATGCCTAACGTTAAGAGACAGGAAGAGAGGGGTACGGATCAGAGAACTAACGCTGATAGTCAATATTCTAGTTGACATTAAGAGGAAAAAATGGAGCTGGGCTGGCCATGTAATGCGTAGGGTGGATAACCGGTGGACCACTGGAGTTACAGAATGGGTACCAAGAGAAGGGAAGCGCAGTTCAGGACGGCAGAAAACTAGGTGGGGTGATGAAGTTAGGAAATTTGCAGGCACAAATTGAAATCAGCTAGCACATCTTCCTGCAGTGGACATAAACATAGGCTGATGATGATGATGATCGCACTGAATAATGCATATGCCGGCCGGGCCAGGGGTAGCCAACCGGAACTACATCTGGTTAACCTCCCTTTCATAACATACCAGCAGACAATAAAAAGCAGTTTGAAGAGCAATTATATCCCATCGTTGTGTTAACATCTTGTCTCTCGGGGCATTGGCGAAGAAGCAGGCGGTTTGGGCTATGTTTATTAGAATTATAACAAAAACAAAATTTGCATAGCAGAAATTAGAAAACATACTATTAAGAATTTGGAGATAAAATAATCTTGGCATAAAGAAGTGAAATTCAGAAGGTTAAAGAGAAAAGCTTTCCTCCCATGATGCAGGTAAGCATGACAGTCTGAGGAACAATGGGTAACACAACACGTTTCTCTGGGGAAGTAGTGTACATAGTTCGGTCTCTTGTCCAGCCAGGTGCAACAAATGTTCCTTCAAGACAAATACTGCAGATGAGAATGTTCAGATGCCATTGAACTAGGCTATGCTAACACTGGCGCCATTTCATGACACCTATCTTCATTGTCATCTGCACAATGTGCTTTAAAATAAACGGCACAACGCACTAATGTCCAACACTTGTATATTTATTGTTTTCACTAGGGGAGCTTCGAAATGAAAGGCACAACAATATTAGTTTTTCAAGATCATGACAAGTCAACACATTTCGAGAGAGGAAAAAAAAAAGATGAGGAGATAGAGGCCCCCAGCCAGAAGGAAGAGTGGGTACACAAGCAGAAGAACACACAACATGGTCCCCCTTATTCTGAACTAGTCAACAGTGTATAAGAGAATGCCATAAATAGAGTAGAGCAACACAAAGTTGTGTTTCACTATTTACAAGGAACACTAAAAACATCCACTTGAACAAACAAAAACACTAACAAAAAATTGGCCTCACTCCTTCGCACTTAAAAAAGATACAATCCCCCAGTCTTCTCACTCACGAGGGAACACTGCTGCTTGCATTAAATGCAAAAACCATCCTTGTTTTTTTATTATGTATAATAAATTAACAAAGGATGCAAAGAGTCCCCTCCCGAAACTGAACACAAGACTCTGTCCTAAAAAAAAGAACAAAAAAAAAATTCGCGCAGTGGATGTGAGAGAACTAAAAAAATGTGCGCACAGGCAACATTGACTGGAAGGTAAAAAAAAAAAGGTTGTAAAAGGAGGGGGGGAGGAAATGTACAAGCAACACTGTGGCAGCAGCTTTTTCTCCCCTCCCAACAGACAAGTCTACTACAGCAACACTGCGCTCATTGCATAAAGCATGTGTGTCTGTGTGCGCATAGTTGTCCCAAAGCCCCTCCCCCACAGTTTTCAACGTTGCCACGCAAATGGCAGCTATCACAGTTCCGCCGCTTGCTGCACTTGCACACTGGAACGGGCAGGAGGAGGGGGTCTTGGTGGAGAGAGGTCTCTTCTGTACAACACAGTCCTATGTACACAACACGCGCAGTCGCGGCAGAGTTCCAAAATGGTCGCGTGGATGTGCGCGTGCAGCCCTTGTGCAAGTGGAAACGACGCTTGGAGGAAGTGGGTTGCAGTGATGCATGGTTTCTTTTTGCTCTTCACCGATGCTCTTGCCGGGCGGGCCCAGCAGCTTCACGTGGACTTGGAAGCCCGCACTGAGATGTCGTATAGCTCGTCGATGTCGTTCTGGTAGAACTGCTGGATCTTCTTGCGGCGGATTTTGTAGGCAGCTGTGACGAGCCCGGTGTCTGGCTGCCAGTCCTCACGGCACAGCTTCAGCTTGGTTGGAATCTCCATCTTCTGCAGGTTGGCTGCGGAAGTAACAAAAAAAATGGAATAAATTTTCTTTGCTTTGTGGAGCTTTTGACAATGTACTTACTACTCTGCCAAACACCGCAAAACCTTGCCGATATGATACTGTTGCATACGATTTCCCAATGCCAACGTTCGCGACTGAGTACACAAAAAACATGACCGAATACAGTTTATTTTTTGCCAGTTCATACCTTCCTGGAAAACATGATCTTTCGGCACAAACGTTCAGTACATTGCCAGACTACGATTGTATGATACATTTTCCCGCCACTAGATCCCATGTAAAAAAAATGTGTGAGGCACGCACGATCGCGAACAGTATGTAGCCAGCCGCCTGCCGTGGCAGCTTCACCGCAATACTCGCCTGCCCATCTCACGTGTAAACCCCGGTGCGCACTCAGTTTCTTATTAGGGTACCAGCAAATCTCCGGGGTCATCGCACGCCACATTTACAGCTATAGCCGCCAACCTATCACGATAAGCATGTTCGCCTATCTGTTTGACAGCACGTGGTGCTGTTGGAAGCGTATTGCATGCTTTTAATAGGCGCTAACCCATATGTGCCGCCAGTCCCTACTGCAGGCGGTGGGAAATGAGCACCATGTTTCGATCTGGCGGCATCATATGTCAGCGTTGCCCACCAGCTAGATTTCCTTTGGGTTTCCGGTCGCCCCACCAGCAACATTTCACGACGAGTGGGCATGCCAAAAATTCCCACAAGGCCGAATTCGAGGAGAGCAAACGTAAGCTTCCCGAAGCCACAAAAACGATAACGCAATGTATGCATCGTGCTGCAGCAATCTGCGCAACGCTTTGCATTACACAGACATCGCCTGCACTCAAGTGAGCAAACTTTTTTAGCGACTGGATCGTACGCTTTCACGGTTAGTACATTTTTTCTCAAGTTTCTTTCCAAAAAGTATGAACGCGGTTTCATTACACAGTCATACTTGAAGTTTAATGAAATTCTCGTTGTAGAATGCATTGATGGAAGTGTGAACTGTTCAGTGCTTGCCACACCTGAATTGACTCGGTTAAGTCAAACCTCAAGACTGTTCGGCACTTTGCCTTGTGATAAATATTGGACGCCTCAAGCTCACACAACAGGGTACCGCTTTGCATGGGTATACAAACTGAACGAAGTTTGCCACAATATTAAGATAATTTCGCAGCATGTTAGCCATGGCTATTGAAAGAACTTAAGTCTGATGTCCTAAAACACAAGCATCTCTGTTGAATAAAACTGTAAAGGTTATCCCTTCATATCGCAATTTTATTATCACAATTTATTGCAATTTTGTTAAGTGTATACTCAGTGGCGCATGCATTTGCAACAATGATCAGCAAGCTTCAGTAATTTAGCTAGCACAATGGCTCAAGGTAGTAACATTCATTGATGCCGACACTCTCATGGCCCATCCCTCTAATTCGCCTAGGTTTACAATGCAAGAAGAGTTTCCTTGTGGCATTTACAATTCAAATAAATTGTGATGAAAGTATCACTGAAATGCAACCAACTTGGAACAGACACACACTAGGGCTTGCAAGTGTTTCGTGGTGTATGAAGCTAGAACAGTGCTTGAGGACTGCTGCTGGCTTGGGACAAACTGTATATTGCTTGTAGATGATGCTAATGTTGATCTCATGAACAATGCAAGGTCTTACAATATCGTCCAGTTAAAAGCTTGAAACGTTGCTGTGCATTTGCACTGACCATGGCAAATAGTGGGGCTGAAGTGAGTTGGGTTTGCCAAGAGCTCTAACAAAAGCTACCTGCAAAGCAACGCAAATGGTAACACTTGTGGCAACCGGTATATCGCAGATAGAGGTACATGGCTGTTGAAAGTACAATGGGCACACTCTTCTTGCTCATTCTCCTTTTCTTCACACTCAATGCAACAGAATTTTTCCTTTTTTTCTTCCCCCGAGAAAGAACGGATCATGCATGCACGCTCTATAAAGCGCCCCTTTACCACTGCTGGGCTTACCTTTGCGGGCGTGAGAGATGATGGCCTCAGCAGCCGCATTCACCACCACAGGGTCGTTGCAGAGCTGTTCGAAGGTCAGGTGGCCACGGCCTAGCTTGTCAGCAAGCATCTGCAGCTGTTTGGGGTTGGGCGCCACTAGCGCCACCAGGTATGTGTGGAACGAGTTTCCGTACACACAAAGGTTGTCAATCAGAGGGCAAGTCTTGAGCTCTGTCTCCACCTTGCCCAAAGAGATGTACTCTCCGAACTGGAGCTTCACCAGGTCCTTCTTGCGATCTTTAGGAAGACAGAAAGAGAAAAGGAGAGAATTCAAGCACTGAACTTGAGGAAATCATTACATATATCATGTTTAAAATATCAACATCAAGTTCTATCAAAATAACTTTGAAAAAAAATGTTGCTAGATGATTCTCTTAACGTGCATCAGCACACAGTCGCAATATATATGCAGTCGAACCCACTTAAAACGATACTAGTTTTAACAATATGTCGGTTATAACAATGAGAAGCTGCTGCACTTTCAACTTTGTATGTTTTATATGGTGAAATAACCCACTTACTACATGCACCCGTTCCGCATTATCGGTTATAACGATGAAATTTGGCTACTGGGTGTCCGTGCCAAAAGAGAATGCATGGTGAAATCCTTGGAAAGAAAAAAGAAAAAAACAAATTCGAGCTGCCGCACGCCGTCACACGCTGTTTTCCAGCCTTCTCCGCATCGCCAGCCTCACACGCCTCTCTCATGTCGCCCTTCCACCTCTCCAAACACGAATGGGCTGCGCCAATAGCTCTACACTGTGCCGCCCTCCGAAACACGAATGGACCGCGCCAACTGCACTGATAGCGCTGGGCAATTTCTTTCTCTATGGCTGGGCACTGCTCCCCCGATTGCTCGCTGGACCTTCAGACTGCGCAGTTCTGCAAACGGATTACACCGCTCTTGCTCTTCTTTGTTGGTTGTGTCTAAGTCGTTCCGGGCCACATGGTATGTCGTTTGACTTGCCACCGAAACGGAAGATGGCTGATCCGCCCACTGATCGGCAATGCACAACGTTGCCAGTGAAAAGGAAGTGCAGAACCTTAAGTGGCTAGCTTATTAAGAGACAACATTGACATCGGTAAGTGCACTGTCATTGAGTGAAGAGAAAAAAAACTTGCCAAATAGCATCTCAAAAGTGTGTTTTTAGCTGTTTGCTTTTCTCTTTTCTGGGGCTGGAGCTTGAGGGTTGACTTCAATGCAAAATATAACTGTTGACTTAACAGTGGGCAGCACCCCTGCTCCATTAAGGAGCTGGTGCTCAATATAAGTGCCTGTCCAATAGATCTTAGCTATTCTTTGAGATTTTGGTGAATACCAATGGCACTGTCCCAGAAGAGAAAATCTAGCTCTCGTACAAGCTGTAAGTGCAGCTATTCGTTATTCAGAAATGCTTCCTCACCGATGATTTTGACCGTTCCATCAGGGTACATCTCTCCGATGTCACCTGTGTAGAACCAGCGGATACCGTCTTCTTCCCGGTAGCACTCATTTGTGAGCGCCTCATTCTTGTAGTAGCCCTTGGTGATGCAGGGTCCCCCAACCAGGATTTCGCCACGGGGGTACGGTTTGTCCGTCACGTGGTAGTTGGCCTCATCCCAGTCGACAAGCTTGATGTAGCAGCCCACCAGGGGCGCTCCCACGCGGCCAAAGCTCATGTCATCCACTGAAATAAGAAAATTGCATTTGTAAACAATACTTTGAGTACCCTACGCAACATGCATATTACATTCCATGAAGTCTGATAGGGCAGCACTATTGAAGCTTTACGTTGCCTAGTTCAAGCTGCTAAAACAAAAGGCTAACTTCCAAAGGCAATGTCAAAAGTCAACACATTAACTGATAGGCCTACCCATGTGTGCTGTGGAGCTTTTTTTTTTTTCTGTCCACTTAACAGCTTGAACATGGCCTTTTCGCCTAGACCACCTATGGTGCAACAACACCAGCTCCATGAAACGACATGTGCTACCACTACTTGCAAGTTCTGAAGTATGCATTATTGGATGTAGCTATGCATTAGCCATGGCAAATAACCGAGACACAGCTTCAAATGTGTGACCTACAGACACACACTACGTGGGTTGTTGGCTATCAGAATGAACACTCACAGTCCATGATGGTGGCACCAGCAGCCGTCTCAGTGAGGCCGTATCCCTGCACAACGTAGCAATCAAGGCAGGCCTGGATGAACTCATGCGTGTCAGCTGAGAGTGGTGCAGAGCCCGTGGCAATCACTTTCACTCGGCCACCAAGCAAGGCCCGCATCTTGCTGAACACTAGCCTACAAGAGAGGAAGCAAGAGCGAAATGGGATACTGAGTTACATGAGCATGTATAAACCTACAGTAGTACAACTGAAGGCACTGAACACAGCACCTAAGTTTGCAGCCTATGCATAGCTCCTGTTACACTCTACAAACACTTACAAAAGCATATTCCCAGTTCTGTTGCAAGCTTTCGCAGCAGCATTCGAACAATATGCACAAAATTGTATTTCTAGAGGCTGGCTTTGTATGAAAGCCTAACAGTGGGCTTGCAATTCCTAAAATGTGTTAAAACTTGCGGGAAACCCTACAAGATAGCAATGAACGCATAATTCTGCACCTATTTTGAAGCTTTAATGTTGCATCCAGTAACACTTTTTCGAAAAGTCTGGACGACTTTTGGTAAAGCGATAGATACTGACTCATTGCAGCAAAGCATGGTTGCTTAGCTTGCTGCTGGAGCCCTTAGCCATGTACCATATAAATATGCAAACACAGGATACAAGGTTGAGGATTTAAAGCTAATGAGCTCATCAAGGAATTAAATGAGCTGGCATATAAGCCTGTTGTCTAATAACTAAGGCCACTGAAGTCATGTTCAAAATAGCGCTGCCTCACTTGTTCAGCAGTGGTGTGTTGAAGCCAAGTCGAAGCCAAAATGCCTTGTAGGAGATGAGGTACTCAAAGAAGCGCCGGAAGAAAGGCCCCTTCACAGACGCCACTTCTGTGATGCTCTTGCGAATTCGATCCAGAATTAGCTGCAGGAAGCAAACAATGCTTAGGTCAATTGCAAGACGTGTGTGCATTGTGTACAGGAGCAGCAATGAGTGTATGTTGTCGTTCATTAATCATTCACCAGAGCAGTAGCCCAAAACATGACTTTGCAAGTATTTTCACAGGCAGTCCCGTGTGTCTCCAAATTAGGATTTGGCTTTTAGTCTGAAAGTGGTGGTTGGTTTTGCAATGCCGTGGTGAAACACTGGAACACAAACTATAACTAGCATGAGAAGGCAATCTGCCAAATCGAAAAATTATGTAAACACTAGTTCCACCTTTTTGTTTCTTAAGTGGTCACAAAAAGCAATCAAATAACCTGGAAGTTCTGTGGTCATAGGGGCCACTAGTCATGTTCTACAATGTTTAAAATAAGGTAGTTGCTTGCAGATTGCCTCTCTTGCTACATGAAAAATAAACTCACCGGCACAGACACCATGATGGTAGGCTTTAGTAGAGATGCGTCGCCTTTGCAGCCCTTTTGAATTCCAGTGGACTGCGTAAAAAAGAAAAATGTTCAGATACGAAACCACAATAGATATGTTAAATTGAATGTATGCAAGTGAAGCCAAGAGCACAAACAAAGTAAAGGTGTTGTGTAAAGGAGGCCGAGGCCCATTTACTGACCTTGTCTGTCAGTGTGAGTGGGGATGAATAGCCGATTCTTGCTCCCAAGGCAAAAGAGAGGCACTCTGTAAGAGACCAAGATTATGAACCATGAAGAATGCATGTTGCAAACAAGAGACAATGAAATGCTAACTGGCCAAATAGTCTTTAAAAGACTTCTGGGCAGCAAGAACAGGGCTTGTCCCTCCTCACAGGCCACTTTTTGAAACCCGAATCACATCAAGCTGCGCTTCGCTAAAATTGCAAGAACATCCTGCCTGTATTGCTACAACAAAACCTAGCTGAAAGGTATGTCATAAAACAGACACCGCATGCAAGTTGATATTGCAGCCCCTGCTCAGCAAACCACTTTGTTGCAACAGCAATGTGCAACTCACCAGCTGCCAGCTCGAGGACGTGTGCAAGAGGCAGGTAGGCAATGTAGGCATCAGTGTCACTGCAGAAGAGAAAAAGAGAAAACAGAATAAATGTCAAGCCTGCAGTAAAAGAAAAGCTGCACGTAACAGTAATGTTAACACACGTCAAAGTGCTGGCTGTGCTAATTCCTGTTGCTTCCAATTTCGCAGTTCCCGGCTACTAAAAGCTGCTAGAGTGTTAAAGTGCATAAGGCACATGGCGACCAACGTGAAGAATTAGAGCCCCTCTATGGTTGTGTGGCAACAAAAATGGTAGTCACTAGAGCTACGCACACCACCGAGATTGTGAACATCCACAAACGTTTGCAATACAGTAGACTTCCGTTAATTTGACCATAAAATGAGCGTTCGCCGGATAATTCGAATTTGACCAGTCAGCCTCACCTATATGGTGACCCAACAGAGACTCCTTTAGTGGTAGCATGTTTCGGTGCAGCTCAAGGGACAGTGAACACACGCCCCATCTCCCAAAAAAGGCTATTTTTTCAGCCTGCCCTTGGAAGACTCTAGCAATAACAGTAGCTCATAATGTCAACTTTAAGGTATTTACCAGATTCTAATGGCAAATTGCAAAACATTGCTGTTGTGCGGCGAAGCTGACTTAAGGAAACCGGCTGCAACTGTGCAACTCTTATTAGACTTCACCGTTTTTCTTGCTAAGACACAGAATTCCACAGTATTTAGCAGCTTTAATGGTATATCTATGTTAGTTTTCTACTTTGGACACAAAGCGGCTTGCATTTGGTTTGAAGGCATGTTAAGAGTTGGGCAAATATTGCTAGCTGAATCAGCAGTGTTTTAACATTTTGTTTCTGCACCTTATTTAATTTGACCCGCTGGATAACCATATACAGTGTAGACCGCCTATAACGTAAGTCGCCGGAGTCTCAAATATCTGCAGTACCGCACTATAACCAAAACGATCTTCAAGCCCTGCACGTATGCAGAACATGCAGACCAAGCATGTAGACACGCTTTGTACTATCACGCGCACATCACGATTACATTTTTGCCAGTGAGCTGGCGAAAACATAATCGTGATGTAGCCGGTGCTCTTCAAGCTCGACAGCTTAGCACCGAGTCAAAACGAAACAACTGTTTCCGCAACCGCTGCGGAAAAAACCGTGACCGCTATCGAGGCGATTATGAACGGCAACAAATTCGCGGTGCTGAAGGCACGCGCCCGACGCACGCACCGAGTCTGGACGAATTAACTTCCATTCACTGCAACAACTGCAGTCGAAACCGCGGTTGCTATCTATGTAATCACCGATGGCGACTACGCAGTTTTTAGGCACGCGGCCGACGCGCGTACTGTGTAAAAACAAAACTACTGTTCGCCGCAACCGCTGCGGAGAAAACCGTGGCGCCATCCACGATCGCGTCGATCGTGGATGACGACTACGCAGTTACGAAAGCCCGCGGCGGTTAACGCAAGAATACAGGCCACTTCGTTTCGGTTGGACGCTAGCGCCGTTCTTGCTCTTTTGCGTCACACATTTGCGGCGCTCCTCACTCACCGAGCTCCGAAAGTAGTCGGAATTAACCCATGTGCGGCCAAATAAGTCCGAATTAACCGATTTTCCGAATTAACGAGGTTTTACTGTAGCTCCAAACTAAATTTGCGGGACACTGCTTAAATTGACAACGTCGCTCGCGCTTCACGACAGGCATTGCAACGGGTACACAGAAACTGAAGCCACGTTCAGTGCAAAACGCACCGCTGATAAGCAGTCGAGCAAAAGGTTTCTGCGTCGCCTAGACAACCTACGCACGCATTTGTTTCCGGTCGTTTGCTCCGCGTCTCATGCTCCTCCTCCACATCGCCCTCATTGATCTCTCCCAACGGTGGGCGCACCTTGTTGAGAAGCGTGCTCGCTGCTGCCCTTGTCGGCGAGATTTTCCCGCAGAAGCCGTATTATAACCGGTATTTCGTCTCATGCGGCTGCACTGTAAGCGGTATGCGTATACATGGGGTTCTATGGGAAAATTAACGGGAGTCTGAAAAGACCGTACTATATCCGGTCCTGCACTATAAGCGGTTACGTTATAAGTGGTCTATACTGTATTTCACTGGTCCCATGAGGGTCGAATTAACGGAAGTTGACTGTAGAAGCGTAATAAAAAGACACACGCTCCACTTCTCAACAAGGGCTTAAATTAGAAACTGATGAACAGCGAGAAATGAAAAGGCACACAAATGCACGTTTGCACACAGACAAACACACACACGCACGCATGCAAACACAGAAATAGCATCGAAAGAGCAAGCGGCTTACTTAGTCAGCATACTGGAAAAAATGGAGTGAAAGGAAAAGAATGTTAAAGAGCAACAGCACAGATTCAATCAAGAGAGCCGAGAAACAAGGGAAAGTCAATAGACAGCCAACAATGGACAACGAAAATTGTGAGCACATCATGACTGAGCAGGAATCAACAGGCTTGCTAGAGCGAAGACAGAAACGTCAATGCTAGGCAGGCATGCACTTCCAAATGCAGTGGCTTGTTGACTGCAGCAGGTTAAAGCTGTGCGTGTTTTCACGTAGACTGCAGTGCAGCGACACAAGTTCAAGGTGGTCAAACAGTGTGTGTGGGTGCAGTATTGCAAAATGTTTAACAATACCTAGATAGTACCTCCCCTGTGCTGTTCCATACGAGAGCCATAAGAAAAAAAAAATGAAAACTCGGATGAATGACCAGGGACATTTTGGCAATTGTGTTAACGGTACAAAACTTATCTGCACAGTGTCAAAGTCGCACTGGATGGTCAATAGGCACAAGAGCAAGCAAAGAAAGAAAAGCGAGAGACCTCACAATTCCGTTTACAACATTAAGACATGTTATTCTGGTGTGATGAACAGATTTTGGTAGTTTTAAGCCCTCACTTTACTCGCCGTCTTTTTATAAATTACATCTCGTAGATGTATTCTTGCTCAGGAAAGAAGCTTAGAGACAGCAGACGAAAGTTGCACTTAAGTGTCAGTGACTACATTCACACTCGGAAAATGATGCACTGTATAATCGGAGAAACAGGGCACCATGTGCACAGCCTTCCTCCACTCAATGTGAACCAGTCATATCTAAGTTCCGTGTGCTGAAGTGGCATGGACATAATGAGGAAGACAAATGTAATGCAATGTTTATGTCTATGTCTGCATTGTCTCCGCACTTTAAACTTCGGTACGTTAAGCCCCACAAGCCAGGAAGTCGGCGATGGGAATCAGTGCCCGTTTTGGCCAAGCACACACAGAAATCCAAGGTTTGACAGAATCCCATCTGGTAAGCAAGAGGCATGATGAAAAAAAATAATGCCGACCAAGAAATAAAAAACATCTGATGAAAAATATAAGATGTTCTGGCTCCCACACTAGAACCTTTCTCACAATGAGACAGATGCAAAATAGCAGAAGGTTATGAGGCCTTGAAGAGGCGGTGCAAGTGTCACGCTTGGACGTCTGAAAGGCCGTCAGATAACCTCATAACCTTCCACTCTTTTGCATCTGTCTCATTGTGAACAAGGCTCCCGTGTGGGAGCCGGAACGTCTAAATTTTTGCATAAATGTTTTTTTTAGGTCATTAGCATTCTTTCTTTTTCATCACACACACAAGCGTTTGTGGCACCAAGATGCTGCATGCCTGGACTGCCAGAAGTCATTTCTCGAAATCAAAGCATGTCCAGTTTGTGAAAGCTTTTTGCTGGGTTCTAGCACCTGTAAACAGTTGACATTGCCATGCCAAACGCTGGAAGTGGCAAGCTCCATCTTATTTAGACATAGTTGCAATACTATTCTGTTAAATTATAGGGATACACAAAAGTCACTGCTTCAAAAAGCAAACAAGAAAACTTACCCGACATCCTTGCAGATGACGCTGAATCCCCGAGCAGTGGTGACTATGTTGCCGTGGGTGATCATGACGCCCTTTGGCACACCTGTGGAGCCACTCGTGTACATGATGATGGCAACGTCGTCAGCCGTGGGCGTCTCGCCTCGCAGCTCCGTGTCGGCCGTGCGGCCACTCTCCTCGAGCTTGGCGAAAGGAACGAGGTGGAGGCCATTCGGTGCCACAGGGGGACCCTTGGCCACAGGGTTTTCCATGTAGATTATGTGCGTCAGGGATGGAATCTTGTGGATAATTTTCTGCAGGAAAACCAGACAGGCAAAGGGGAAATTAAAAATTGCAGCACTTTCATAAATTAACACAGCTTCCCAAGCTTGTATGACAAATGCCTGGTCTCGGGCTACCTTAACGACATTAAGGAGAAGAAAGGCAGAGCTAGATTCCCATCTTTCCTCCCCCCCCCCCCTCCCTCCGCACCTATCTGCAGTGGCGAGGCTGTAGAAGCAGCTGATGGCTAATGTTCAGAAACGAATAAACATTCTAATAAGCAATTCACAGGCAGCAGCTCCTGCCACACCTGGAGATCAAAATGTAGAGTAGCCTGCATCACTATTTCAAGATATCTGGCTAGTGACTGTGCTGGCAAGATAATTTGTACTTCAGAGGACGAAGAGAGCCTTACCGCAATCCTTGGCATGAGATCGTAGGAGGTGATGAGGTGGGTGGCCTCAGTTTCATTGATGCCATGGATGATTCCATCTTCCCCGAGTGTTGCATACAGTGTGACCACTGTAGAGAAACATTTAACGCTATCATACGAGTTGAACAAAGGATAAACAGGTATGCACGACTGACTCCCATGTTATGAAAAATACAGCTTCATTCTGTGGAATTAGTACCGTCTGACTAGGTTTGTACAGAGCTGCAGTGATAAAATGATGAGTGAAACATCAGCAGCCTGAAAATTTCCGAACTGACCAAAGGTAGGTCCTTTTCTAAGGCAACACTAAAAGTACTAATAAATCAGTCTGCTGATAAGTGATCAATGAGGAAAGATGTAAAATGCAGTGACCTGAACCTTGCCGTCAAATGCTGTGCCAGAATCGTGGCACACCAAGGATGCACGTGCAACATCTTGGATTTCTAGAAACCGCGACATTAGAGTTTGTTCTGGAAAGTCAGTAATCTTTTTTCTTAGGAAGGCCTGATCTCCCCAATCACATGTTACAGGAAGAAAGAGAAATGAAGAAATATAACATTGCACTACTCGTTCTGCACTAAACGATAGCATATCACTGACTAACTTGTGCAAACTAATTTCAGATAACGAGAAGATACTCACTGACAGTTTTCTACAATATTACTACGTCGTCATGTTCGGAGAAGTAATAGACACAGTAATATTAAAGCATTTGAAGACATTTATGGTATGCAAGACATGCTCCGCTATCATGGAGTTGCCTCGAATCCTTTAACTGCCTATGGACTGACTGATGTGGGAATTCCTAGTATCGAAATCCAAGGACATCTTGCACAACGATGTCATTTAACTCCTCCCCCCCTTTTTCAGGAACGAAAGGAGGACTGTGCTCTGCACAGATGCAATGCGGGTGCTTAACCTGCAGTGTGGCTTTTTGCACCTCCATAAGACTGATGCTACCACTTGTAGACGAGCTTGCCAAAAGGAAATCAAGACTGACACACTAATACAACGCGCAAGACAAAGCACGTAACTGAATCGTCACCGAGTCAAATCAGCGCGTACAGCGCGTCGTAATTGCAGCCTCCGCGATCAACTTCAGAAACATTTTCAGAGCTAATTGCGGAGGCGACGCTCCGCTGTGCTGAGTACGGTGAACGCCACCTAAGTGGCGTTGGTAGTGCTTCTTGATGCCAGCGTCCCTTCGAATGCTGGCATCGAGGCGTCGTAGTGCTGAGACCACCGAAGCGTTCACTGTCGGTGCGCGTTAGTGTCATAATGCAGTACTTCTCTTTTCTGCTCGTAGGCGGCGGCACCGCCCCGAGCAAGAGCGCGGGTACACGGAGGAGTGTTAGATATATAAGGCGCGTCTGTGTAGCTTTCTGCAAATGCGTTTGTGGCGCAATGGGTTAAACGCTCGGCGATCTATCGTCGCGGACCGAGAGGTCGTGGGTTCGATTTCCAAATTTTGCATGTTTGTGGAACTTTTTCTTCTGGAAAATTTGCATGTTTCACAAGACAAATAACTGCCTAACGGTGCTGCTGACAAGAGAGTGCCCATGGAAATAAAATTTTCATGCAACATCAGCAAACCACGATATATTTGCTGTCGCACTACTTCGGGAATTCATCGCGAGAAATATATAATGTGATCATGAATGACAGGATTGCTATCTTGACAGATGCATGTACCCATCTTACAAATTTGAGGCAGCTGACAAGAGGTTTGTTGGCGGTGTCCTTCAAGGACGCTACAGGTTAAAGTCGCAGCGAGGCAGCGTGGGGTTGTTAAGCCATCATGCTGAAGATGAAAGAATACAGTTTCCATGGCTCTTTGTTCCTCAGAGTGAAACAGTGAGGAAACAGGGCAGAATGCAGTGCCAACCTGGGATGTTGATGCGCAGACAGGCCTGTGCTGCGAGCATCCACTCAATGCGCGTCTCGGCCAAGATGACGACATTCTGGCGGGGACGCACACCAAGTGCCATAAGGCCACGACCGATGAGGTCGATCTTCTCATCCACTTCATTGTACGACATCCACTGGTAGTCGCCCAGGACAAGCTGCATGCAGAACCGCAAGACAGTGAAACATAGTTACACTAGCTATGAATACAGATGAATTACACTTGTATATGAAAGCATCTATGCTGACAGAGTTTCCATGATGTCTACAGCAAAAAGAAGTGAACCCATACTATAATAAACCTGTTCTAGTAAACACCAGCAACAGTGGCCATGGAATCAAGTCCTAAAATTGCACTTCCTGATCTGCATTACCCAACAATGATAAAAATTTCTATGCTGGTTAATTTATTACAAATCTTCATTCAATGCAATAGTTGATGGGCTGCAGAAACAATTAGTTTAGTGCTGGGGCAATTTTGACGGACTTAGCATGTGTTTTCGAGTGAGTGAGATCAGATTGAAGTGGTCTATTCAGTAAGAACTCTAAGATTGTAACAGATTTCCCCGAATATTGAAACCATTTCTGTTCTCCCGAGGTATTTCACGAGTACAGTGCTACTATGCCCATTGCACAAACAAGTACTAAACTGTACTAACAGGAGAAGACATGTCTCGGCTGCCTGAACTGGACCACAAATCCGGAATGGAAACGATTAAGTTGCCAGTATAAGCTTCAACCAGTGACATTTTTCACGGAGACGGAAAGCTCACTGGCTAGCAATTGAGACAAGCTGGCCAAGCTTTGAAATTGCATTTTCAAACAATAACAATGGTGAGGTCAGTAGTGTTGCACCTGTTTGACCTGAAGTCCCACTGTCATGCTGTTTTCCTGAATACAATTGTGCACCAACTAGCTCAAGTATTGAGAAAGATGGTCGTATGAAAATGGTTCGAAGATAAAACTTCAGGTCATACCTTCTTGAAGACTTTTCCATCTTCCTGCTTCTCTTCACTCTCTCCAAGCACTGGGCGGTGGCCAAAGCACGGCCGGTCCCCAAACGTGTGGATTGCCTTTCGTGTCAGCTCGTCCATGGTACGCACGCCACTGAGGCTGTCCAGCCCATTGCTGTAGGTGCGCACGTACGGTGCACTGGGGTCCCCCTCAATCGCACACTTAGCCTGGGCAAAAGAGGTCAAAACATGGTGAATTTACGGCACAAACGTGCTGTCACAGCCACTGGTTATGCACATTACGAAACATGTAAAGAAGGGCACCACATCTCCACTGCAGTGAAATTTTAATACCACAATCAGACAGGATGTCAAAAGGTTCAAACAGCACTGTTTGTAGGTCTTGGTTATTGAAAATGGAATTGGCTATGAAAATTGTGTGCTGGCTTCGTGGGAACCACGATAACAAATGAGCAGCAATTCTGGTCATTTTTGCGATAGCAGCACCCAGATTAAATTTTAAAAAAAGAAAGAAAAATGTGGTTACAGAAAAACTATATAAAGACCAGCATGTCTCTTATGTCAGCATGTCCATGAAGTATTTGAACTGCAGCTGCAGAAATGAAGTGCTAAAGAAGTATCGCTTAAATTCACGGGGGTACGTGTTGACCACGTCGTCTCAACTCCTGTATCATTGCTCCATTACTGCAGCTTTATCATTTATCTACTCTGCACCATGGCCAAGCACTATATGCTGCAATGTGTAATACACAGTTAGCTCATGCTTAAAGGCGCCAACACTCACGCTGCTCTTTGGAGCCAATAGTGCTGCAACACATCATGAACTTGTATAAATGAGAACTCACAAACGCCAGGTTCCTTTTCTTCCAGTAGTCCCATGGCCTTTGGCACACGAAGTAGACAGGAAGTGTGACAACATCGTACGCAGACACCAGGACCTTTATGAGGCCCAGGGCAATGTCCAGTCCCAGGTTAGACATGTTGAAACTGCAAGAGAACCAGAGCACACTCAGTCAAGACTGTTACTCGAGGAGCGCCAGACGCGGAAAGGCGGCACGAGAGGTGCTGACCGTAGGTTAAGAAAGCCGCGCCACTTTTTATCACTAGGGAGAGATAATTGCAAGAAACACCACATACACAAAATGAGACAGTATCGCACATCACCCAGCTCAAGTTGTTCAGTCTCCTTCAGAAATAGCCCTAGGGAGCAAAGGTCAGTTTTCAGGCCCCACCAGGTTTTGGCGACAGACTTCAAAGTGAGCCACACTCGAGATTCCTGCCAGGACTTAAGGAAGAAGATTAGGGAGGGTCAAGAAGTGCCTCAGACTAAAAAGGAGGGCAGATGAAAATAACGTTACTGCAGCCCCACCACTGTGCCTTGGAAAACATGGCATGGCTCAGAAGAGCAAGATAAGATTTCTCCTAGAGGAGAGTTCCACAAATGGAAGCGGGGAACACGGGAGCCTGTTATCAGTGACTGAAGCTCAGATGGCAGGCATAGTATACAACAGAGATTAGGCTCCGCTTCCCCTTCACAAGGAGTGACAGCTGCGACGAGGGGCAGAAGTGTGAAACAAAAGATGTACTGAAGGGTGAAACGGCGGGAGATTGTTTCGCAAAAAAAAAAAAAAAAAACGAGGCCTGGCATGATGCAGACAATGTCGCAGACCAATCACAATGACTGACAGTGACAGCGTAGACCACGCTGCACAACAGTGCAAGAATAGTTGCCTGCAGAAGCAGTCAACCCATGAAAGCATACAAAACCCGAGTCCCAAGCACTTAAACGAGTCTGCAAGAGTAGCACTTGTAGTTACAAGTCTCCATCAATTATGGTTTCTGGTGTCCCTTGCAGCTGCATTACAATGCATATAGGACAGCATCCACCAACACACGGCCTTCAAATTTAAGGAAGCACAAAATGACTACATTTCAGTATCAAGGCAGGAATCCTGTAGGCAAAAAAAAAAAAAAAAAAATCCGCCATACTAGCCATGTGCGAAATGATGTCAAATAGTGTGCCGTTTAATGAACTTCACCCTTTAACAGCACAAAGTCGCAATAAAGATATCCAATGACTGACAGCCTGAACTGAACAAAAAAAAAATTAAAGGGTTCGAACATTCACCATTTTTACCATGAAACAAGGAATGTGTATTAACACAGACAAGGCAGTGACAAATGCAAATCACTGGTGTACACGATTGTGCACACAGTGCATTAAGGGGTTAAGACAACCAGTAAAGACGGACCATATCCAGGATCCCAAAAGAGATACTTGACAATGAGCAGCCTTCCCAGAGATACGACGATGGACAACCTCTTTCAGCGAAATCCACACCAAGATTACATCACCCCGCAGCGGGACTTGCGTGTAAGGTTCAGCAGCTATTACCTGTCCCCTTCTGAGGCAACTGCCAAGAATGCAGAGAAGTACTGGACTCGCTATACAGCTGTAGCTAAGAAAACCGGCTGCATGTGCGCACGTGCAAATGACTAGATGCCGCAAAAGCTTAAGCAGATGCGCTGGAGCAAAAAAAGAACACGTATATAGAATGCACTATAGGTGTTGTAATCATGGTAACCTGAAGCAACAAGTTAAATCTGAAGGCTATCACCCCTATGATGAAACAGAGGTAGATAATCCAGCAGGGGCCTTCGGTAGACGATGTAAGTCTTAAACCTTGAGCACTAATGTCACATACCCACAATATCGCAATATCGATAGGCATCTAGAGTACGCAGGCGTCCTTAAAAGGGGACGAGCTTCGGTGCAGTTCCCCACCGGTGATGCGATTCGTTGATCATGACATTGCAATCCCAATGCAGTTAAGTGGAACGACCTCAACAATATTTTTGCTGCAGGAGTCTGTGCTACCGAGGATATTAATGGCGAACCGTACCAGCGGTGCAGCCTCTACCGTGTGAAGTATCGTTCTGCTACGGAGCGGGCCAGACGTTCGCCACAACATCTCCAGCCCTGGCAACCGACGAAGTCAGTCACAGTCTTCGCCACGACAAGTTTCAACAATAGAATACGTTGGATCAGAGGACGCAGATGACTGCAGTAAAAAAAAAAAAAAAAAAGAGGCAAGACACTGAAAACGAAACGATACGGCAGCGTGCGGCGGTGCAAGCCGTCGCGGAGATCGAAGACCAAGGACATCGCGAAGGAAATCGCCTATAATCAGATCCGATACCCGACATGGCCGCATGGCGGCTCGACCCGCGACCGTCCTCGATGCGATCAACGGACGGGAAGGGAGACCTTTATGGGGGTGGGGGCATACAACAAACGAAACGCAGAGCCGTGAGAAGAACGCCAAGAGAGCCACTATCGCACTTGCGGCATCGCCGTCTGAAAGCTTTCCAAAGAACAATGCTCAACCCACAGTGACGAGACGACGATGCAGCCGGAAAAGCGAAGCTTAAACGTCACCCAGCGGAAAAGAAAAACACACGGACAGAACAGAATGACCGTGGTCGTTTACAACGCCGCGTCCGTTAGCTGCCTGCGATGTGCTCGCGAGCAGAGAGAGAAGAAAATCCCGCCTCTCAAGGGCCGAAGGCCTCGGAGACAGCCATACTATGTTGCGCGCATTAAGAGGTGCTCAGGCCGGCATTTCGAAACTGCGTAACGGTCGCGCACAGCGGGGCCGACCGCCGTCGTGTTGCGGCCTACGCTTGTCGGTAACTGCCTTTTAACGTAGCCCGTTGCGTTAGCCAACCGCACCACTCACTCGGGTAGGTTTGTAACCAACAAGGCCGCGCTCGCGAGTCAGCCCGTCAGGGTGCAAGTTATAATTCTCAGGGACAAGAGGACCCCATCATTCAGTCGCTTGCTGAAGGGCGACGTTCGGGTAGCAGGTACCACTGCTTGCTTGCACGGCGTTGTCTCGCTGTGCCGTGCCAAAGAGCGCCTTTAACTACATTGGAAATGAAAGCGACACAACGACAAGTATAATTGCACTTCATCGAGCACGTCAGTACTGCTAGCTGCGTAAACATCACGCGGGTACATAACTGAACATGAGAAGCGGCGCAAGCTAGTCCTTGGATCCTCCAACAGCACACGTTCGACAGGCGCGAAAGCAGAAAAACCAACGGGATGAAGGCAAGAACACTGACCTGCACGGAGAGAGCTCGTCCGCCAAAATGCAATTGACGCTTATTCGCGAAACACTAGCTTTACCGCGCGTGATCCGCCAAGCGCCTCGGACAAATGCAAGAAGCACGTACTACGGCGAGGACACGCCGTAAAAATAGCCGCAAGTGCGTGCGCGGAGAGATCCCACAGGGAAAGCCCGGGTGCCGCCACGACATCCGACTCCGAAGGTAAATGCCGGGAGCGGGTAGTTGGAGCTGGATAAGAAATAAAGAAAGAAACGATGTGACGGTTACATGGTGATGCCTGCCCTATACCTAAGAAACCACCAGAGAGAGGCCACTGTGCGTTGATTCACAACACGTGCGTGCGTGCGAGGATCGCGCGATTCGGTTTCGCTACGTGCGCAAGCATCTGCACGACGAAGCCGCGCGCACATGCCAAGTTTTTTCCCGTGGCGCCGTGAAGCAGACGACAGGTTTAGCGACAGAGAGAGAAAATAGGAGAGGGGGAGAGGTAGAAAGCAGGCGCGACGGAGCAGAGAGAGAAACGGCATCACTGACGTCAAACGAGCGGAGCCGTGACGAAAGCGCGATAATTGCAGCGTGGCAAGACGGCGAAATACATCAGACGCGTGGTGGTGGCTGCGAAAACAAGCGCCCGACACGACTCGACCACTGGGTGCTGCAGCGCGGGCAGTAAAGGGATCAATCAACAAGTTGTTGTGGTACTGCGAAGCGAATCGTTCAAGCACGAAGGGGAAACGCTAATTCGCCGAGCAAAGAGTTGTTTCGGGCTAGTTGGTAATCCACACTTGTTAGTGTTTTAGCGCGGAATATACAAAAAAAAAAAAATCCACAAAGACACGAACGGAACAGGCGCTTATTCGCTACTGTCACCAAAGACGTCGCCCGAGAAGTAATTGGTTCGTTACCGTAAATAGGCCAGCCGAATGCACACGGCTATCCCCTTGGGCGAGAAAAAGTTACAAAAACGCGAAGCAAACGGTGCGCATTAGCCGATAGTAAACAGCTGCGCCTATCAACCTTGCGATGGAGTCCCGTACGCACGCATTCAGGGTTGTAACAGGCGGGAGGTCGGCCGTGATCGACGTAGCAATCGGCCGTTTGAATCAAGGTTATAATGATGGGAAATTCAGACCGAAGCCCGACAGCGCGTTCAACGCGGCCAGTTACAGGCTCGAGAGACGATCGGAACTGTTAAGAGCTGGAGAGAGAGAGAGAGAGAGAGAGGGGGGGGGGGGCATTGCAGGCAAAATGAAAGCGATCAGCCACGCAACACGGGAAGGTGTGTACCTAATGCAGAGAACGAAGCCGTTGAATGCAGCACTCGACCTTTAACTGGATACAGTGACCTGCGTTGTTATTCTAATAATTTTAAAATAACATTTCGCGGTTGCCGTTCTATTTCTCCTTAACTTTCACCCGTTGGGAAATCTGGGCGAAAAGTGAAGTAGCGGTGAGCGCAAGATGCTTTGAAGTGCTTGAATTCAAGTTCCGTGACATTGATGAAATCGTAGCAGCAGGAAGAGTAGAATAACGGCAGAAGTAGTTCACAGAAGCGTGATTACGTAGAGGCCATGCCCAGCCGGAAGATCGCCCGCGTCGTCGACTGCCCACCCGGCTAAATATAGCGCCTCGCCTCGTGTCCTACGCGCTCGCAGTGTAGCGGAAGATGAGGGACTTCAAGGTCGCCTCCAACAATGAAGACCGGTCTGAAAGCCGCCGGCCGCATAGGTCCTCCGCGAGGGAGGCCCAGCGCGCTAATAAGAAAAAAGAGCGCCGTCCTCATCTGTCCGTTTCGTTCTGGTTCTCGCACAGAGCCTCGTCGGCAACCCTAACGAAACCACGAAACGTGACTGGGAAAAGGCGATGGGTTACCAGAGCCGCTTGCGTCTCGACTCACGTGGGATTGCCCCAAAGTACCTACCACTTGGTGTAACGTACCTACGAGCAGCGTCCTTACTTCATCTTGCCGCAAAGCTGCAGGTTGAACTTACAAAGCGTAAATACAAGAAAGCAACGCCCAAACGTGAAACGATTAACAATTCAACCGTGAAGGCATGCACCTCGAGACTGCAGTACACATAAGATATGTGCATCGAACAAACGGCCGAGAAGGTTCTGGAACGAAAGCGTAGACAGAGCTACGACAACAAAAGCTCGTTCTCAAGTGCGCGACATTAACAATATAGGCTGAGCAACTGAATATCCGAAACGTCGCAGCGCTTCCTCCAACCAACGGCCTATGCAAGATTTGCTTCGTGAGAGCAGAAGAGAAATATAGAGAAGAACGGCGGCATCCAGGCTTTCTTCCGATACTTGAATCAAATGCTTAAACGCGCCACGTGAACGATCGCTCTATTTTAGAATCGGGCTGTATTGTCTTGTGCGGGCTTGTGCCAGGAACAGATGCACGCTCCATCACTCGAAAGCTGCAGCTGCCAAGACGATGCGGCGGCGTCGCCGTAAGCCACGCAGCGACATCGATGACGTAAATGCAAACCTGTGCGCAAACAAAAGCGTCGAGCCACACAGACAATTACTACCCCCCCCCCCTTTTTTTTTTTTTTTCTAGGGACTTCCTGATCATGACGACCATACAGTAGTCAAAGGTGCAGCGTCTCCGGTTGTCAGAGTAGCGACGCGTTCCGTTCGCACAATGCAACTAAATTTCAGTTTAGCTAGATTTATTACGATAAGTATGCATACCACTGCACCAATCTTGACAAAACCAGCATGCCGGTAATTTCCGGGGCTTACTGCAAGCCAGTCGTTGCGGGAAAACATTCCGCACGGCTGCTGCCATACAAAAGCGGTAACGAAAACCGCCGCTGGAAAGCGGAAATGGCTTCGATTCCCCGCGCGCGGTTAGTAGTTCCTCAATTCCTCCTTTCAGCCGAGTGTGCGTTTAAAATTCGTAGATGGAGCAGCAGTCACTGAGCAAGTAACTTAGCGCAAAAAAAAAAACAACGGACACAAGAAAGGGAGACAAAGACTTTCTTGTGTCCGTTGTTTTCCTGCGCTAAGTGACTTGTTCAGTTATGGAAAACCAACTAGCCCAACAATTAACTATTCTAGAGCAGCAGTCAGTCAGCAAGCGCAATGCTTCCCGTTCTCTTCGTAACCGTGGTGGCTCTCTCGAAAGCCAGAGACGCATCAACTGGTTGCGAGAGGACGGGAAAATAAACTTTTGCGAAACGGAACGGAAGTACGATTTGAAGAGTCCGGTCTGGTCCATTCACATTGTACACGCAGTCGCAGTACCGGCTGGACGGGGCCAGCCGGCCGTCTCTCGCTGGTCGGGGGGAGCGAAGGCGATTCAATCAATACGGCGGATGTCAAGGGCTGCTCCGATTAACAATAAAGCAAAAGGGAACACAAACAACAGATTGCCGTCGGCGATTCGCCGCCCCGCTCGAACCGACCCACATTTCCGCGTAGTCGCTCGATTCTCTCGGGGGGTGTGGAAAACACCGAAAAGATAGCTCCGCGCAGCCTATGGATCTCTCCCTGAAGGTCGGCACTCTCGGGTCTGCACGAACGAGTACACCTGCAGGCTGTCCTATAGCTGAACGGTGTGTGTGTGTGTGTGTGTGTGTGTGTGTGTGGGGGGGGGGGGGGGGAGAGAACATTGCTTGGGACAGACGCGTATATATACGAGAACGACGCACGGAGTTTCTTTCTCTTGATACGCATGCGAATTAGGTGTGTAGTTATGTGGGAACTGGTGGCGGCGTTGGAGTAATTGTGCAGACAGGTATCGTAAGTACAACTATGCCTCTCACCTCGATCGACCATCGGAGGAGTGTAGCGCGTCATCCCAGCTGACTGGCAAAGTTCTCTACTGACTTTCAGTTTCAACGAATTGAATCTTGTAACAACCTGCCATTCATGCGCGCAACTCGATGCGTCATTTCCAGTATGTAGAAGCGGTCCATGGACGTCACGAATTTTGATAAGCTGCAGAGTTGCTGAACACTGACAGTGTTAAGTACCCGCTTCCACACTCACACTGTACATGGATGGGGGCGAAATGAGAAAGTAGCCAGTTGTCATAAAAAAATGCTCTTGTATTCCCATTAACGGATTTTTCGATGTTCGTAAGATCGGACACTTTCTACACCCTTTCTCAAGCAGCGTCACTGGAGTACAACGTACAACACGCAATACGTGTTCTGCTGTTATACTGCAGCGCCCCCCCCCCCCCCTTTTTTTTTTCCCTTTATTACCATGCCTGGCTGCGCTTTCTTTCGCACTTCAGCGTTAAGTCGCTCGCGTCCACTGCCTCCAAGAATGACTATATTATCCGACAAAAGGCTTCGACACCTCAGAACGCGTATTCGGTACAGCTGGAGTCTACGCATTTGCCGACAACGCACGAAGCGCTAGCAGTCGTCTGCTGGTACTCATAGGCGCGCATTTTTACGCGATCGGTCGCAAACGTGCCCCATAAAAACGGCAGGCCGAGTACCTCAGATAAAGCTGGCGCGACAGATTCCGCCCGAATCTGGTGGCGGAACGACCATTAGATTAGGCGCGCGCGACATTCCATCCCGTAGCACACACTCGCGCATCTCTAGGCACTTGCCAGCTCAACAAGGCTGTATACATACGCTGCGCCACTGGGGCGATGACAGGAGGACAAATACAGAGCACTAATACCGACTTACAACAGCTCTGACTACACTTCTGACCTGCATTCTCTGTGCAAACAAGATTGGCATATCGGAACAACGACAACGCAATAATTGGTGACCAGGGGGTATCCGAGCTATAACGCACAGCAGCCAGACAGCAGCAGCATCATGAGCGTATACGAACGGCTTGTTCCCAAGATTGTACGATTGCAAAGCATCAATACCCGACGTGGTTGCTTAGTGGCTATGATGTTGGGCTGCTAAGCACGAGGTCGCGGGATCGAATACATAGTTTTCACGTGACGTCACAGCACCGTCTGCTAGCTGTCGTCCGCCATGTTGGAGCACTGTAACCGATGCGCGCGAATGTTTGAGCGCCGCCGGTGCAGTCTTTCGGCGTTGATTTTGCGATTTGCGAACGATCGCGTGTTCAATGACGGCGACTGCCAGGCGGAAGGAATTCTGCCCATGATATTATGCCGAGATGGTGGGTCCGACGCGGGCTCGCTACGAAGCAAAATCAACATGTGCGACGGTGTTGATCAGTACACGTTGTGCGGCGGGACCGACACGACTACGGACGTCGACCTGCTGCCGGTTACGACGCATGCTGACATTGTCAATTATTTGGTGCTGTCGACGAACCACGTATCTCTTACTAAAATGAAATCATACAAATCTATTGAGGCTCACAACTACTTCACAAGTGGCCGGGTAAGCGGCATGACAGCAATGCGGCTACTCTCGAAGCGCATCATCGTGATTGAGCGAGGTAAGGTTACAAACATTTCAAAAATATATTTGTAAATCCGTACCGCTGGAATAACGCGGCTACCCGCCGTGGTTGCTCAGTGGCTATGGCGTTGGGCTGCTGAGCACGAGATCGCGGGATCGAATCCCGGCCACGGCGGCCGCATTTCGATGGAGGCGAAATACGAAAACACCCGTGTACTTAGATTCAGGTGCACGTTAAAGAACCCCAGTGATGGCTCGCGTAATCATCATGAGAAGGAACTTTCCTGCGTAGACATGCTCGCGATACTGTAATATGGTTGTGCGTTACAACTGAATTCCTCGTCTTCAATTTGATGGCAGTCTTGTTACGCGCGCGTGTGCGTTGGCCTGCTGTCCTCGTGTCAGTCGTACTGCGTACCAACAAAATTACGAACCAACCCGTCTACACAATTACGGTCATACTCCGTGCAGGTCTCAACTTCAAAAATAGTGACGCAGAGGCAGCAACTCCCTGCCCGTGGCCACCGCTGTATACGTTCGCGTAACGGTTCTTCACAGCGCGGCAGGGAGTCTTATGTAATACATATCACAATGAAGAGGTCTATTAAGAGCCTTAGGTAATGGGAACAGTTTCAGGCTGGTTCGGAGCACGCACAAACAGAAGCGAGGGAGGCACTGGCAGCTGTCGCACGTAATTCGCTCGAGCAGCTGCAGCACTGAGTCATTTATTCAATGTCAGGGAGGCTTAAATCTCGGTGCATATATGTACGTTATATAACGCTCCCTTATCAAAAGTTCACGCTATATGTATACTTGCTGCCCGCTCGCTGCTATACGAATAAACGGCTTTTATAGAGAACGGCTTCAGGGCCGAAATATTAATGCCCTGCACAAAAATGGTGTCAGTCGGCATGAGTGCCTTTTCATAAACAGCGTCGTACGAATGCGTTTGTCCGGTTAATGCGCTCTCTCGCTTTTCTGTTTACCGCGGACATCGTCTACGTTCAAGGGGCATTAAAAGGGGGATACTGAAGGTTGAGCTTGAATGGATAGATCACCGACGCCACTGGAACGCCATTCTTACCGCGACCGAAGGCTTGTTATATAGGCAAAAAGAAAACGACACTGCAGGTGGCGTCGTCGCAAAACGCGCAACAGCGCGACGTTATAAAATTTTGCTAGCGACTGCGTTTGCGCTATAGTTTACGATTTGCCAATAGAAGAGGACGACATCGAAGTCGAAAGGACTCAACCCGGGGCCGTATTCTGAAACGTTCCACTTCGGCGATAGTTCGCCTTCAGGCGCACGCTGATTGGCTGGTTGAGCAAAATTGAATGACGTCGGGCTCTACAAGTCAATCAGCTCATCCAAGTTTGCTGAAACAACCAATCAGCGCGCACCTGAAGGCGAACTATCGCCGGCGTGGAACGTTTCAGAATACGGCCCCAGGTGACCTTACGCGGGCTTTTCCAGCGGATTAGAATTGCTCAGACATGGAAACACCGAGAAAATTCCGAGGCGTCAGACATTCGTCATCAACGGCACACTTTAAGCATAAAATTGAAATGGAGGAAAGTTCTGCTGGCTAGGAGGAGTTATCTTACGTGTCCCTCTAATTCAAGTGCCGAGGCAACATCTCACAGACATGTTCGAAACAAACGCGAACCTGTCGAGGATGACGAGACCGCCCTTGACGGAGAGATATATGGGTCCTCCTACCAAAACGTTGGCCAGCCCTTCCGAGGCACCTTATCCCTGTTTATAAACCGGGTATTCGACGCCCGCACGATCTCGTTGGGCTCCTGACCAAGGAGATCACGTGTCAAGGTTGAACACAGCTCATGAACGCGCCTCCCTCGAAGGAAAAGCCGGAACGGACTGCGCGGCGCACTTGAGCGGCACCACGGTCACTCGTGCAACGCTTCTGCCGGGCGCACGGACGAAACGCGGCGTTTAACACCCCCCCCCCTCCCCTCCCCTCCTTTCCCTTCCACACATCCCTCGCAATTCTGGGTCCCAGTTTCAACGGATGTTCCCTCCGATTTATAGCCTATTGACCCTTTTCGCGGAGCAGTTTGCTCTAGAGGAACAAGATGGCGCTTTCGGCGGCGCGCCATACGTTGCCTCAGCGAATGCGCACGAATATGAAACTATTACTGCTTCTGCCGTGCTATACTGTGCTATCAGCTGCCGGAAATGCAACTGGGTGTTCACGAATGCACTCTGCCCAATTCCTGCTGCAAAATGTTTGACGATAAAGGGAATACGTGTGCGGTAGTTCGCTGCAAAAATAGTGATTCGGATATTTGGAATGCAATCAACCTGTGTCGCCGCTGCTACATAAGAACTGCCTGTGTTGCCGCCCTTCGCGATGCACGGCTTTCCTCAAGGATAAAAAAAAGATAATTCATCCGCCTGAGCTGTATAGCTAACCTCCAAAGAAAGGACTTCAACTCCGGAACGTCGGCACTTAAGAGTGAGTACCGCTCGTTACAAAAGGTAGTACCACTTACTGGCATAGTAAGTTTCTCGCACGTTATCTACACACATCCCCCTCTACTCGCACGCAAACCTACGTCCACCCTATCGCCAACGTATCAATAATAAGTGAATAGGCGCTCACTTGAATCAATGTGCCGAAGCATGAGTGATGGCAACTACACCGACAAGACACGAATGCTGGAAGCTGAACGTTTCGTGACGATACACAGAGTAAGCGAGGAACTAGAGATAATACGTCTTTGCTACGAGCTACCGCAAAGTACAGAACATTCATATTCCAAGCTTTGTGCGCCGCAAGAACAAATCTATCGTAGCAGAGCACACCCGCGAGCGATTACGCTGAAAATAAACAATCAGATAGTGGCCGCACCAAGGAACTTTACTGGGTCAGAAATATGACAAGCCGCTGGGAAGCATGCACTGCGCGTTTGAAGAAATGTCAACAGCTTTCCGCCACGGACGCGTCAAACAGCCGACGCCGGCGGCGCTACATCCTGCTATATACAGGTGCACAGGTAATGCATTTACGGCCTTTTCTTTTTATTTATCTCTCCCCCACGGGGGCGCTATATACAGAATCACGCCACCGATTGAGGTGAGAGCGCGATGTCGCGCACACGTTAGGCGCGATCGACAACTCCCGCCCCCGAAAAAGGAGGGCGACGACACACGCGGCGACACGCTTTAGCAAACATCCCGTTCGCGATGCACGCAGCCGACGAAGTTGTGGCGGCCAGCCATTCGTTCGCACTTTCGACGCTTACGAGGCAAACAAAATGCGAAGTAAGCTTGACGCATAAATAAGGGAATATCGGCCGTATACTAAACTAATGCTCGGAACGCGTGGGATTCGTCACAGCGCGGACGTGACGAAAAAAAGAGAAACGCGGTGTGTGATATCGCGGTTTCGGTTTAGAAACCCACGTAATCCACTCCCATGGGGGACGCTGGTGCAGCTCGGCACGCCTATATAAGCAGCTGCCTCGTTGAATGAAGAGTTCTTCGCCTCGGTACCCGCCTGTGTCTGCGTCAGTTGTTCGGCCGCCGTCCCGGCGTGCCCCTGCGTTCCCGCGTGCCCTTCACGGCAACCACGCCGATACAACACGGTGCACATGTACGCGTCGCGAGGTGCTGGCGCCAATGGCAGGACATTTCCAGATGCTTGCACGATGCGAATAACGTAACAATAAATCGTCCTCATAATGAAGGCACACCGATTTGAGCACATGCAGCGGCAGTGGCGGAGCGAGCCTGAAGACACCCGGTGCGCGGAGTTATTGACAGCGAGCGACACAAACGTGAACAATTAATGTAAACTGAAGAGCAACCCGGAAGCAGATTCTTCAGCTAAAAGCGCTATATAGGGTGCGCCCATTGGGCCATTAACGTGTCATCGCTCCACAACGCACATACCGATCAGGACCACATTGGTTGGGTGGCATATATATATATATATATATATATATATATATATATATACACCTCGACGTCAGCTCACACGGCCGCGCGCGCAGCAGAGGAAAGAAGAGCGGAACAGCACCAACCCCTTGGCGACGGTCGCAACCACGGCCAGAAACCGCAGCGCTATCCAGGCCAACGTCGTCCGGATCCACCGGACCGACGGGTTCATGTCGCTGGCCGCGAGCGCACACCGCCACGAACTCGCCGCCGGCGGCCGAGCTCGGCCTCGCAGCTGCAGAGGTTCGTCACCGAGCGAGCTCGGGAGGCTGGGGGTCACCGACGACGGTCTCGCTTCGGTATACCTCGATCGACCGACGGTGCAGGGCGCCCGAGGAGGCAGTGAGAGTTAAACGTGGCTGCTATACGGCGGAAAGGCCTCGTTCGATCAGCTACGGCCACGCACCACCACTGCCGCCGCCAACACGTGCCAGCGCGGACTGGAGCGCCACTGCTTCCACTTCTTTGTCGTCTTCCAAGCTGACACGAACTGCATCGCGAAACACGGGACACACTTAGGCGAAGCTACAGCGCACCCCGACGGAAAGGGACTCGACATTTACACTCGTTCGCGCGGTGCCTAGTATATAGTATAATCCGCGATCTCTGCCTTGGATAGTCAGTGCACTTGGTGTCGCTAACATCAGCCCATACTTGGCCAATTCCCCGATAGTGGGTGTACGTCCGTGTACTGCCTACACCTAGCCGACGACAGCTCCCAAGTTACCTTAATTATTGCCAGTATATACAGTATAGTGGGAGGAAGGGGTGCGTCTCCAAATTAATTGTGACTGCCTGTGTTAAACTTCAGTGTCAGTAGTATTTTTAGAATGTCCTTGTTCGCATGTTAAGTCACCTTTACGACGAATGCATACGAGTTGTTGGGTGTAGTGCCCATTGTGCTGTGTGGACCAAAGTGGCGCATTTATACAGGGCGTTTCATTTTAGCTGCACCAAATTTGTACAAATTGCCTGCGGCATGCAGATAGTGCAATTATAATCCTTGATCTAAATTACTCGATGAGGCGGCCATTACTTCCACGAGAAATCGAAACGCTTAATTGAATACTTAACATAATTACGCTAATTAACTTTTCATTTAATTATATTACGGCACATCTTTCAATCTACGAATTATAGCCGCTGAGTTAGCAAGGCGATACCACTTGGAAGGAATTTTCAGGACCTGAACCAGTTTCGAGATATTAATTTTCAAAGTGTCCGACGAAATGCATGGGCGTTCCAGTTAACTTTGTGCTTCAATGCATAAAACAGCGTTTTCCCTAAAAATTTACGAATCGCCACGCCTGTAAAGCAGAGAGGCCAGCGCAAGCGACGGACGAGGATGGAGATAAGCCGGCTGGGGGGGGTCGTACACCGCTTCAGACTGCGCATGCGCACATCGCGAGGAGTGCAGTTCGCAGTGCACGTGCACTCCACGTGCAGGCGGTATGAGAGAAGCGAAGTGCGCTCGAGTGTCAGCAGCAGCAGTGGCACTCCACAGTCGCAGCAACGCGGACGGCGCGGCGCAAGGTCCACGTCCGGCCGGCCACGGATGTGGGGATCGCGCGAGACGATGAGCCGATTGTGATAACGGGAGGACTTCACAAAAGGTGTAGAGAACACTTCGAGAAGAGGAAAGTTACCGCGTGCAAAGATTGCCGCTGCATGCTCCCCCTTAAACGCGGCACTCCAGGGAACACGCGTGACATCGCGGTACGCAACAGTCCTGAGAGCGATGCGTAAGCGCAAAAAAAAAAAAAAAAAAACGAAGGCATGTGCTTGCTTTGTACTTCCTTTACACTATTAAAACTATTCAATAACGCAGAAATCTCGATTGGTTGGCATGTAGAGAAATTGTCAGTGTTAACCAGGCTCATGAATTCTCGTGAACACGGAAGAATTAAATGTTCAGCAGCAAGTGTTAGAAGTTGCTATGAGAGAGAGAGAGAGAGAGAGAGATAGAGAGGTGGGGGAATAAGTACATGGGTGGAGCGTGGAAACGCAACGCATGGGCTACGATAAACGCTGTATCGGATGGCTCCGGATCTATCTCAAACACGTCGGTTTCTCTATATAAATTTAACCCAAAGCACGGTATACGTGCGCAATGTTTTCGCATTCCAGCCCCGCCGGAGTGTGGCCGCGGAATCGAACCCGCGACCTCGCGTTCAACAGCAGAACGCCACATGACACCAACCACACCTCCGGATGCGAGTATCGCGCGGAAAACGAAGAAAAACAGCTTCGGTATGTCAGAGTGGATTAAATCAGTTGCTTCGGAAAGCCACAGTCTGCAAACTGCTGCACAGGCACGGGTAAATTCGTACGAGTAGGAGATAAAAAACCAGGTTAATGCAACGATACCAGTCCAATTATTTTGGCGTATCGGCACAAGTCAGAGCGGTACTGTTCCTGCGTTATCACCATGATGAGGCGGCCGTGATCGGTAGACGATAATTTTAAAGGAATTCTGGGGTTCCATGCGTCAAAACCACGATATGATTCTGAGGCACGCCGTGATGGGGTACTCTGGATTAATTTTGACCACGGGCGTAGATAGATAGGAAAAGTGAGAGTCGAGCGAAAGGATTCCTTTCGTTCATCGCCCCGGGATTCCGATCTTTTTGCTTGAACAAGAGAATCCAGTGACCGTAATACGGATACCGATAGCATGCTTCGTTTACGCGGAGCCACGGTACTAATGGAGAAGCCAGGAACGTCGAACGACTCCCTAGTCGTTCCGCACACCGCTATGTCAACGGACGACCTGCCCCGTTGCGGCATAATTCCGGCGCCGTTCGCTTCCCGGCGCGGCCACAGGTGAGGTGTCGGGACGCCTGCCGCTAATTGGGTGCACCGAGCTGACGCCCCGGCAAACGGCCGCTCTTCCGCATGTCCACGGGCGCGCGCCCCAGATAGAACCGCGAAAAATCACACCAGCACCGGCCCATCACGCCACCGGCAAGAGAGCGCGACACGCGCCAACGAGCCGATACGAGGGAAAAGCATGCACACACGCGCGAGCACACACCTAAACACACACGGGAGAGCACGCGTCTCCCCCTCTCCCGGTTTATACGGAGAGAGAGAGCTGACGAAAGCAAACGCAGAAAATAGCCTCGCCGCCGCTACGCGCGCGCGACCGAGTCAGGCCACTCGTCACGTGGCGCAACAGACGACAACGGCAGAGGAGGAGAGAGGAGCACACGCTTTTCCCCTCGCATCGCCGGCACTCGTATCATCGACGGACCCCAGTTGCTGCCAAAAAAAAAGAAAAACGCGTCCAAAATCGCTCTAGCAAAACGGCATCGACAGGCAGAACGGAGGCAGTGCACGGTATAAACACAACACAGTGACGGCGCAACCACAGCACTTCGCCAGGAAGAACGAGGAAGCGCGCGACGCGGAGATCAGTTTGCAGCCGAAACGAAATGCTAAACCTGCAAAGCGAGACAACAACGCGTCCGTCGCGGTGCGGGCAGCGAGCTTGCTCAAGCGCTTCCGCGGAGAAGACGGGGCCGAAGCCCGCCAGACAGATCCGGTAGGGCTGATTCACACTAGGCCAACACGACACCGATTTGTGTGAATGAGCCTTTACCTGCAAGCCATAGCACAACACGCAATGCGCCGTTGTCTTAAACGTTCCAATAGGTTGGAAGAAGACATCGGACGTAATGAACAGATCAACTTCGGACGTTAACACTCGCGACAATAAGATAAAAAGAATCACCGACAACGAATGCGCAGCCAAGAAGCCACTGTTAAAAACTGGATTCTCCAAAGGAGAGCGCTGCCTGGCTTTCGGGATGCCTTCGGAGAGCGATAAGCATCTATGGAGCGGCGCCCGGACGGAGCTGACAAAAACCCGTCTTTCGCCGTTTCGCTCGCTCTTCGAAGAAGGCAAGAACAACCCGCCACGCAGGCGAACAGGCAGCTTTCGCCGTGCACGCGAAGCGGCAACAACGGTGCAACCGCCACTTAGGCAAAAGCAGCCTGAGAGAGAGAAATTTATTTACAGAAAGGTCGACTGGCCTGCTGCTATAAGCTGGGGAAAGGGACGGGAAGGAGACGAGAGGAGCGAGCCACGCGCGTCATTAAGCTCTCGCGACATTTGTTGTGCCGTCTCAACGAGCCTATTCTCCGCAAATAGTCAAGAGAAAACCGCTATACTTGGAAAAAAAAAAGTGCACTCTCGAGGTTCGGCCGGAGGTGTTTTAGGCGTGAGTAAACAACAGACAGCATAGTGTACTTCTATATGTTGGTCCACTGCAAATGCGATGGCAAGAGGCCTTTGCATCTGCTTCGCGCGTCGCCGGTTATAACAGCCTCGCCGAACGCGGCTACAAATCCGCGTCCTTGCACGTTCGCGATTCTGTAGCGAGTGACGCACTGCTGCGTCATCGTGGCGGGAACTTCCCGACTGAAATAAGTGAGCATTAACTAACAGTAGAGGCCTTAACTTCCCTACCGGAGTAAGTATCATGCTCGCATTGCTTATCGGCAACGGCCAGGCATGCGTGCAGCCAAGGTTTCGGGGCGATACCTGTATACCGCCGACCTGCGTGGTTGACGGACAAATCGTCGATAATGCCGTTATTTACATCACGCGCTGGCGGTGTCGCACGCCACGCGATTAACAGGGCTGGCCGAACCCGTCACTTCTCGGCACATTGCCGCCGATCTCTCATACGTTCAGTATAAACGGCGACCTCCACACATCCACTCAGCATTCATCGCTTTACCCGATCTCGTTTGCGTCAGTGCGGCGCCGTTCGGACGAAGCGACATTCGCGGAGAAAGACGAGCTGGGCCGGCGCTTGCTCGGGATTTTACGGCAATTCGCAAAGCCTGCCGATTCGGCCGACCACCTGAGCAGCGTCGCAATTAAGGTGCGTTGCAAGAGATAGTTCTCCGACGAAAGCGACTTGGCATGCACGCGAACGCGCGCGTGTGCCACGTATAGGAGGAAGGGTCGATCGTCGAAGTAGAGGATCACGACTGCAAATCGACGCCTATACCACTACGCCAACACGCGATCCGACGTGGCTCCGCAGCACACAAACGCACCGGCGGCGATCGGGCGACGTACGTGTCGCAACGCATGCATAGACGCGGGTCGCACGGACAGCTGGCACGCGCACTGCCGCGGACGAGGACCGAGCGAGCGAGCGAGGTCGCGCGGTGGCGAGCTTCCGCGCTCTCCAGCATCACGCGTTTCCTGCTGCTGGCGCGCAAGTGATGGCTTGCGCTGACCGCGTGGCTATCGGTGACGGGGCCTCGCGCGAGGCTCGCGCTCTGTGCGCTGCGGCCAGACAGCAACATCTGGCAACACGGGAACCGTTCTACGAATACTTAGGGACATTCTGAAAAAAAAAAAAAATAATGGCCATGTCGCACAAAGCATCGAAAGCGACGGCAAGGTTCATATCTCCACGTTGAGGCTCTTCGGTAGCTCGACGTAGTACGCGAGGCCACTGCTGCGCAGCAGCAGCAACAGGGTCCGCGTAATTGATATTGTAATAACAGTGTAGTAGCCAGGATCGGTCGAGCGTTTGCGTGGCCTCTGTGCCCGTCGGTATTTCGGTAATCTCGAAGGCCGCTGGGCGCGTAAGAATTAAACGTGCCGACAGGTGCACGCACAGTCTAACCAGAACGTCCTCGAAGCGATGACACCAACGCAATGTAAAGATCTCGTGACAGCAACACGGGCAGTAAACTGAAACAGACAGCTAGGGAAAGAAAATGCATTTGCGTAGCTGGAGTCGGACACACAGCTGTTCTAATTGCGGCTGCGCGCGCTGTTAATGAGAGCCTCAAAAGATAGCGGCGGCGCTGTCCCCCGCATACACAGACAGTTATATATGAGGCGCCTTATCGGCCGTGTTGCATAATCTCGCGTGGCCTCAGACAAGAGTCGCACTACGCGTGCTACAGGCCATCTGCATGCACCCTGCAGACTTCTACATCCCTATACGGCGATGTCGAATACCACCACGTCGGCGTTATGAGCCAATCGGAGAGGTCGTAGCAGCAGCCTTGGGGGCCAACCATAACTGACAAGATGGCTGAGCAGGGCGAATTCAACAATGTGGCAGAATTTGACAGTGTCCAGACCATATAGCAACGCCGGTCCCCGCAATGCTGCGTGAAGTCGCTGACAGACCCCAGAAAGGACACCGAAAAAAAAAAAAAAAAAGAAAGAAAGAAAAGCCGAGTCATGGCTCCCGCCGGCGGGTGCGCACTCTGGACAGCTGCACCGCTATCGTCTGCCCCCAGTAGTATATACATAGCAGAATCGGTCATCGTATGTCACGCCGCAACTAAACACAGGACATGCATGCAGACAGATCGCTGCCTTTCCAGCAGACCAAGGCACGGCGGCATCACCACACAGCATGGCACACTAACGAGAAAAGGAAAAGCACACTTGCAGGAAAAAAAAAAAAGAAGAAGAAAAAGAAAAACTGTTAGCCGAGTGCTGAAAGACGATTGGCGTCCTCGAGAAAAACCACGACGGACGCCACAGCGAGGCCACACCAGATGATTCGATCGGTATTACGACAGGCCGAGCCAGCTACAATCCGGATTCACAGTAGGTCGCCGGCAGCAGCAGCAACAGCGGAGAAAGCAAAGCAAGCAAAGGGTTCTAGCGGAGCACGAGCAAGACGACGACTTCGCGGAAAGAGCGCACTAGCGCGGGGCATTTCAAAACGCTCGCGCACAATGAAGGGCACATGCAGAGATAGCGGCTGTATACGCATGGTCTAGCTACATGATTTCTCCATCTGGCCGCGTCGCTCGCGTATACGCTGAAAGCAGGAGGCACCGGCTTGCAACCGTTTTCCCGTTCGTTGAACGTCCCGCGCTGCGCGAACGACCGTGCTATGTGGGAGAACAATTAGAGCAGCGCGTTAACGAACTCCTTCGATATATAGCCAGGAGCGCAGATGCACGCCGCTCCGGCGGCAACAATAGGCGTCGCTGCATGTGGTCGGACGAAACAATGTCTGATAAGGAAAGCTCTTGAAAGGAAAAGTCTGCACCCCCATCAGAAGATATACGAAAGAAACCGAGTATATATACTGGGCGCCTTTTTAGCTGCGCCTAATTATTAAGGATTGCCTGTGGCAGGTAGCACAATGCTAACCCTTGATGTAAATTACTCGATCAGGGGGCCATTACTTCTACGAGAAATCAAAATGCTTAATTGAACGATTAACGTAATTACGCTAATTAGCTTTTTAATCCATTGCTTTCCGGCACATACTTGAAGCTAGTGAGTACGTACGCAAGGCATATCGACTCGGAAGGAATTCTGAGGATGGCCCCGGTTTTCGAGATATGCGCCGTCAAAATTGCGGTAGAAAAACACTGTTCCACTTCAGGAAAACGCTGCTTGAAGCAATGAAGCACAAAAGTAACTGGAACGCCAATGCGTTTCGTCGGGACACCGAAAATTAATATCTCGAAACAGGTGTTACTCTGAGAAAACGTTCCAAGTGGAAATGCCTGGCATACTCACACGTTGCAATTCGTAGATTACGGCACATGTGCCATAAAGTAATTAATTAGATGTTAATGATCGTAATTACGGTAATTAAGCATTTTTATTTCTCGTATAATAGCCGCCTCGTGTATAGGGAAATTTAGATCAATGGTTAGAATTGTGCTATCCGTCAGACAACTTAAAAATGTGATGCATCCAGAACACACACCGTACCTACAGTGCTACGGCCCAAATAAAAACTACACACGTGGTATAAGAAGCCAATGAGCAGCCGTAGACAACGAGTCATGGCGGACGATATCTCTGGCTGACGCATTTTATCAGCAAACGAAATGCCTTCGTACCAACTCCGCCAGGGATAAATTGGGGGAAAGGGAGAAGTGAATTACTACGCGAAAGCTCCGTTAAGTTGCCTATACGCTGACCACATGTGCTCTTGTGATCTGATGCACAATAAAACAACACTATGCGCTATATGCACGGGTGCCTCGCTAATGACACCCAAGCCTTGTAAAAATGGCGCCCACATGCGGGGAGACGAGAGTGAGCAACACAAGCCGACAAGACCAGTAGCTATAGAAACGCTGTGCCATACTAGTAGTACACTACTGATGGAAATGGCTGAAGGAGGGGGCAATAAGCTGACGCCCCAAGCAACAACAAGAGGCACGCTTTTACACGACGGAGCACCAAACAATCAGAGCTTACATTACCAGTCGTATGCAGTACTGCCGAAATTGTACGATAAAGCAAAGGCGGCACAAAACGGCAGTGGCGCTTGCGACACGAACGGTATAAAGCCCCTATATATAAATATAGGGGCTTTAGAACGGTAGCGAAATCGCACGCAGAAACTCTTCCGCAGAAAGCAGAGCGACACGACCTTGAATCCGCATTCAACGCCGCCATCATTAGAATGGGCTGCGAAGCAAACGCGACACGGAACGGCTTCCGATACGAGCGATCAATGCGACCGGCACGCGTTTTGTTAACGGCGCTACCCGACGAGCTTTAGATTTGCGCGAGCGAGAAACGGACGCGCGGATCGCAGTAATCGAAAATATGCGAGATCGATTTAGGCGTACAGCTATAGCTGAGCGATTGCACATCGGGGAATTGGGAATCCCGGTCACGGGCTTTGAACAGGCCCAAGGAAAGTCGTAATGGAGAGCGGAGAGCATTAAATACAACCAACAGCGGGAGACGCACTATGGCGACATAAGAAACAGGCGAGCAATCGAACAGAGCGGTCACGCGCCGTAAGGAACATTTAAGGCTGCCACGCATCGCAGCGATAATGAAGGACCGGTTTTCATCTGTACAAGCCTTAACCGAGCGCACTAACGCGCGCTGTGCAGCCAGTTGCGAAGGCGTAAGATCAAATAAAGAAAAAGAGGGGGAGTGGTAGTAGCAGCAGCAACGAGGAAAAGACGGGTATACCGGAGGTTCAAGGCTGCGTCCGAGGTTTCTCTGTTACGCGATCCGCGCCGCAGAAGATCGAGAGGAAAAAGAGGAGACTGACAAATTATGGGCTGCCCGTTTGCGATCGAAGACGACAAGAAAATCAAAGCAATGACGGAAGCGGGTGAGCGGGGTAAATCCGACAGCACGCAGGAGTGGCCACTCGAAGAGGACACGCGCGATCGCGCGGAGGAGATGAAAAAACAGGGAGGGGGGGAACAAACAATCTGGCGTGACGAGATGTGTGCAAAGCCCAAGGATGAAGAAAAAAAAAAGCGGGGTGCGATACACGAGAAAGAGAAGAAGCAGCAGCACGGACGCTAGCCAGGGACACAAACGGGACGACAGGCCGAAGGGAGGAAGGGGCGGGGCGCGCTGCCGGCGACGAGGAAATACGATCTCGACGTGGCGAAGCGAACTGGCGGGAGGAAGCGGCGCGTCTCACGCCGCGTGTATCAGCGGTAGTGTGCTCGCCTGACACGGTCACCCGGTAGGCCAACAAAAAAGAAAGACATTGCGCTTGCAGAGAGGGCGCAACCTCGACGATCGTTGCCTCAGATGTTATGACTCGGCTCCTAGAATCGCCAGCCCGTGGATAGCGATAACGTCGCGAATGGCGTGATAGAGCCGGCACGCGCGGATCTCCGTGCCAGCTATCTGGTTGTGGAGGCGGCGCCGCAGTCTTTAACACAGTGAACTGCGTACCTAGCTATAGGGCTGTAGAGTTGATTTTGGTTGTTCAGTGGCAAACGTGATCGTACGCACAGCAGCGAGGGCCAGCGCGCGGCAAAGAGGTATATAGCGTCTTTTTTTTTTTTTTCGTAAGGATTCCACCTCGTCAGTTGAATTCGCATCATCCGACGCGCCGATTGATCGATAACGGCGGCGTGCGAGCCAACATGAAGGTCTGGAATACCGAAGAGAACAGTTAATTATTGCCATCGTTCGCGTGTTGGTACGAGCAGCTGTATGGAGCATTGCGAGGTGTACACACGCACACACACGACAAATGTACCGAGTTTATGCAGCGGTGACAAAGATCCGCACGATAATGCATAGCGGCAGCGACTTCGCGAAAAGAAAGAAAAAACGTGATCCTATATAGCCAAGAAGGCGAGTTCATACAGTGGAAGTGGCAGCGCCGAGCCTACCTATAGAAAGCGCCGGCACTCACGCGATCTATTTCGCAATACGCGCACGATACGCCTCGCCGCAGACTGCAACTCGAGCCAGGCGATTAAGAACACCGCAAGCGGTTCAAGGCAAATCGGTCGCATTCGCAAGACGGGAACAGCGCTTCGGGGACCAACGCCGCGTTATCAACGCGAACCAATCGCGGGGAAAGCAATCCGAAACGCCGCCGCTCCCTGCAAGGGGGGCTGCACAGTCGAGCAAGCCAGACCCGCCGCGTAGTACAAACGCTGCGTCGAAAAAAAACGAAGCCGCGCAGGAATCGCAGGAGAGAGAAATCGCTTCCCGAACGACGGCTGATCATGGCAAGAGAACCGCGCCGACGAAGGGAGGGGTTAATTGCTACTATGTCGGCGCGTTCGCAGCTCGCACACGCGGTGATGCTCCGAGCCGCATCTTCCGCTCCTCGCGGCGAACAGGTTTCCGCGAGGGAGCAGCGGCCGACGAAGAAGGGTTAAACGAACCCCTACCGCACCGGAACTGTCCCGAACTGTTGCGCGGCTATATATACATACACGGCGAGAAACAAAGGTCGGAGAAATTACGAGAGCTGTCCAAGCAATAGGCTGTGCAAGGAATTGGGCGAGAGAGAATTAAGCCGCAACCACATGGAGAGTCGCCCGCCGTATAGACGCGCATATTCCCTGCCACGTGATAAGCGCGCTCTACCAACAGCAGTCGTAAAACATATGGGCCAGGATTACGGAGTCGTCGCGCGAATTCCGTCCTGCGTTTCACGGTGACGACACCGTGCGACGCCCGGCCAACGAGACGCCGGAAATGCGTTTCGTGTGGTCGACGCTGAAAAGCGCTCAGCGCGCAATGCAGCTGAAGTTTGATGCGAGGCTCGGTCGCACTTCGAGAACGATGTCGCTTTCAGAGCATGCAACGCCACTATACTTGTCACGGAGACCGGCATTCGAAAGTTTCGCCCCCCGATGGGGACACAAATAGTCAGCGTCGAGTCCCGAGATATACAAAGCGCCGACCGCAACCTAGGTGGCTGCGAACCTGCTCTGCGTGTATATCATTTTGCGTGTTTCGAGTATGTTTGGGGAAGACCGGGTAGTAGACTAAAAAAACATAGCGGCGCTTCCAATGCGAAAGGTAAGAGAATTGAAATTTCAAAGGAAAAAAAATAATGCATAAAAAGAAAACAGGCGGTCAGTGTCATCAACGCTGCATGGGATAACGCTGCCAAACTGGGATAAAAAGATTGCGCGCTTTAGCCTCACCTAAAAGAGAAATCTGCAACTGGCAGTTCCGAAATGACAACGGCATTATGCGACCGACTATCCATTGAGAAACGCAAACAGCTTAGGCAAACAGCCTTCACTTGTTTTTGGTTTTTCTTCTCATCAATAAATGTTTATTCCTCCTCCTCCTCCTCCTCGACGCGCGCATATAGAAGTGCAAGGCAGTGTACACGAATGAGAACCAGGCACTTGGGACAGAGCAATTTAAATAAAGAAATTAAAAAAAATGCCCGCCGACCGGACGCGATGCTGCACACCGAGAACGTGTCGTGCACTCACACACGCAACGAAAGCTCAGGAACAATTTCACTTTTCCCGGATGGCGCGTGTAATTATATTATACGGCATCGCGACAGCACAGGCGCATGGCCACAGAGTTTGCAGACGATAGAGGCATTGCGTGCTTTTTCACGTTTCTTAGGCAATACGGGCCTTTAACATTTATGCAATGTGTCCTTTCACCTCGTTCTTCCCGGTTATAACCCCCCCCCCCCCCCCCCCCCATTGCGACCCTCTTTCGTCCCCTCTTCCCTTACGTAGAGTAGCAGGCCAGATGCTCCATTTTCCGGCTGACCTCTCTACATCTTTCAATCATTAAACCACTACTTGGTTCGCTTCCGTTGAAGCAGTTCTGTTGATTGTCGATTGCAGATATACGACAACGAGGAAACGGAAAAAGGGAAACTGATACCAACAGCGCGTCCGGTATCCGGAGAGGCTGAACATTGCGACGCATGGAAGCAAAACGGAGGAAAGAGAGTTCCGAGTCATGACGGTAAGAACCGCTGCCTCATCGCCGAGACAGGAAGGGGGCCGCTCCATACACGACGACGTGCGACAATGCAGGGAGAAGTGATTTACAGCGCGGAAATATCGCTCATCTATACGTCGACGCCACGTGTACTAAATTGCACATTGACTTTCTGATGCATGAAAACAAACGAGCGCTAAATCAGCTTAACACATTTGGGCATGCGTAAATAAACGGGGGATCGGGGTAGCTATACAACCCAAACACTGCGTATACCTACACTGCGTACCTATAGCAGGGGTCCATAAATCCAACGGTCGAAAAGCCCCATCGAACCTTTAAAAAGTTCTTCGCGGATGCATCAGTTGCATATGTACGCGCTGCGAGCTCGACCGTGAGGGAAATGGGACGGCCGGGTCAGTGCATTGGAGGAATTGCGGGTCCAAGCCGCCAAGACTGCGGTATAAAAGTCACCTGCCAGACGTGTCGTCCCATTATCGTCATGCGCCAGGAAATGCGTGGGCGTCACCTTCGGCACGCTGACCGAAATGCAGAACTTTATCAGTCCCGCTTACGCGAGATATAAGCTTACACCTTTCACCAAATGCACATACTGTACGTGTAAGCACAATTAAGCGCGCCACCAGCGACGTGTGCAAATGTCCTCGCACGCCGTTAGAGGATACCTACACACAGAAAGGTCACGACATATGAGCAGGGAGACTCGTCGAGCGCTCGAGACGCTTGTTGGCGCAGTGTATGAATAGGATTAAGCGTTTTTTTTAAAATAAATTATGCTACAAAGACGAAGCAATTTCTTTATAATGTTGGAAGCATTACATACATAGCACACGTCGCCAGTTATATTAAAGAAGCTGAGGTGCAGGAGGAGTAAGAGGGGGCAAACCAACCAATGTCATTAAGTGACGTCAGCCGGTTAAGTACCGACTGCAGCTTGCATGACAAGTTGCATATGCTGCTAATGCGCTAAGGCACGTGCTACTAATGTCGGGCAATGACAGCTCTAGGCGTTGCCTTCACGCGGAAGCAGCAGCTTCGATTCAGGCGCGAATGCTAACTTATGAAGCGCACGCAATAATGGATCATAGCTGTGTAATCAATCGAAGGGTGCCGAAGAAAACTTATCAAGACAATGAATAACGATTAGACAAAATATTTTTTTAGCTTTTTCATCCGCAAGCCTATACAGCGGTGATCGAAGTGCTAAATTTTCGAATCGAATGCAAATACTAGTGTTTCTGAAAGCAATAAGAAAACGAGAAACACGGAGAGATAAAGAACGGAGAAGTTTTCATTTGACTGAGCCGACTTTCCGATTGGCTTACAACGGGAACTTGGAAGAGTGCGCGGTAGACCTATTACGGCACAAACCTCTTCCGCGGAGCTGGCCGAGTAACCCCGTAAAGTTGTCCCACAATCGTGTGTTCGAAACAAAATTCGTATTCCAAATTTACAACACTCGAACACGCACAGTATCAACAACTGCGTTAGTCTGAATTGGTTAGAGCATCGCAATTATTAAGCCTTATAGCACTTTCTCACGCTTTTTTCTATAGTTGGCTTAAGATATAGTCAAGGCTCGAACTGAAGAGTTTGACGACATTTAGTCTGATCGACGTGAACGGACGTTTCTATTGCGAACAAACACATTGATTTGGCCTCCTCTTTAATGGTAGGCGTCGCCTCGGGCAATTGCCGGCGCTGTAGTTTTACGAGCGCCTTGCACTGTATATTGGAATCGTATATTCCGCCTGTCGTGTACTACAGCCTTCAAAGACAGTTGGTATTTGCTCATTCAAAAGCGTTCCCGCTGAAAGTATACCAATGGCTCGCATACGTGGACAGCTAGGCCGACAAGCGAGATCAAAATAATTCTAATGTTTTACGTGCCAAAACCAGGATGATGGTTACGAGGAACGCCGTAGCATGGGGGAATGAGGAATAATTTCGACCACCCGGGCTTCTTTAACGTGCACCCAACGCGGGCGTTTTGACATTTAGCCGCCCATCGAAATGGGACAGGGATTTGAGCTCGCGACCTCGTGTTTAGCAGCGCAACGCCACCAAAGCAACCACGGTGGTTGTTTTGGACAGACAAAGGTTCCACACAAAAAGACCCTCCCTTCCAAGACTTATAGGAACCACGACTACACCAGTGCCAACACCGGGAGGTGACGACGAACGACAAGCGGTTTTCGAAAAACCGAAAGTGAGCCCAAGGTCGGCGCGACGCCGCAGGAAAAGAAAGGAATCGGCGGAGCTGTGGTCCATCAGCAAAACCCGTCGCGGTGGCGTGGCAGAATACCGCCACTTCGCTGCCCTACCGCATATTAACCACCTGGAACGTGTCCCATCGGCTCGCCGCGCACGATTTCCTTCGTTTGTGCTTCAGCGGTGCGGTGCGCCTTCGCAATAAACGAACGCAGGCGTCGACTCGCTTGGAATAGGCGAACGTGCCGAGAATGGTGGCGGTGGCCCAGCGAGGAAAGGCAATGGCGGGTGACACGCGCAATGCTCGAGTCGTGTGCAAGCGGACGACGCGGACGGAATGCACTGATTGAGACGACGACCGGCGGCAAGCGAGTGGCGTCAGAGCGGCACGCGCTAATTAGTCGGGCACGTGTTCGCAAATGGGATGAACCGCCGAGTGGCCAGCCGGGCTATAGTTTCGGTTTGGAATTTTAGCATCGCCGTGATCCTGGTAGCCAACGAGATATGCAATACCACATGTATATTTGTAATGTAAAATGACACACTGTTGTGTAGAAATAAATGTTTCCTTTCCCGCGTTGTTATTTTACTTTTTTTTATTTTGTCTCTGTATTTGGGGCGCCAACAGTCGGCGCATTTGTAGTTATCGCTTCGGTTAACAAAACAAGGATTTAAGGGAATAGTCAGTGTAACACAAGTTGCAGTGCTCAAACAGAAGAGGAACACCGGATATTGGGACGTATGCACTGGAAACACAGATCAGTACTTTTAGAGTAAATTATAGCGCAAATCGGTGATTGGAAATGGAACCCGAAAATGCACAGAAGTATGGTGGCAGACACCATGCGCGAAGGAATGTTTAATTTTCCAGTTCGCAGAAAACACTTAACTACCGAAAAAAAAAAAGAATGATGAGCTTGGTCACGATTTTCTAGTTCTTATGTGACCGTTTAAATGCATCTTTTCGAGGAGTTGCACTACTATGCGATGTGGATTTAAATCAACCCCCCCCCCCCCTTTTTTTTTTTTCACACGCAGATGCCGATACCACTGGACCTCGCATTTCTTACCGGACCACGAGGATGCTAGCCACAGATAAAGTAAATCTGATTCGGACTCAACAAAAACCAGCGCTCCTGTTACCCGCACTCATTTCTCGCACGGGCAGGTGACGCCACAAGGCAGCGAGCGTGGAAAGGCCGCAACGCAGACATGCCGGACTGACCGCAGGCTAATCCACAAGTGCAGCAAGCCACGCGGATGACGTCGTACAGAAGACGCCAAACACCGCGCATGACCTTGACGCACACGGCGAGCGGAGTCCTTCGGCGGGGCTGGCCCTCCTTGGCATGCACGAGTCATCCAAGGTGGTCACACCACGCGGCGTTAGACGCAAGGTGATACGAGCAGACAATTGCGCAACGTTTAATAAAGGCACGCCGGTGTCACCGGTTTAACCCTGAAAAGTTGCCAAAAACGTCCCAATTGTGATTCCGCGTGGCTCAACACTTTGATCAATATTAAAGAAAAAGTCCGCGTACGGCTTGCATAGGTATATTCATGGGCACACTTATAGAGCGACAGCGCTAGAAATAAACGTGTCCCCGTTTCGCAAACGAGATGTGATGGCCGTTTGGCGGCAAGTGTGTGCACTTCTGCTAGGGTGAGTCGACACGCATTTCAAGAGTCAAAGGCGAGCCCGTGTTCCCTTTGAAACGATTCGCACCCACTGCTCCAAATCGCACGCGAGAGTGACTGACAGTCAAACTCTACCGCGCGAGATGGCCCGCAAATTTGAAGTGAACGACAGGCGAAACATGAGAGAGAGAAAAAAACGCCAGTCACGCGAGGGCCGCATAGCAGACGACGCGTTTTTTTTTTTTTTTTTTTTTTTTTTTGCTTGACGCAGGAATGCTCACGCCACCCGGTGCAGCCAGGTCGGCCTCCGCAAATTCGCTGCGGGCGTTGTCGACTCGCGCAAGAGCGGCATGCGCCCTCCGAGGCCGACCTACTACAACCGCTTACGAGAGAGCGAGAGCACAGAGCGGCGCATTGACCTCCCCAAGCAGGAGTCGTTAGAGGAGAGAGACCCCGACGGTCTGGGCGACTGAACGGAACCGCCGCAACACGCGGTTTCTTTTACGCACACTTCCGCCGGCACGGGCCAAGATTTTCAAAACGCTCGTTGCCGTGATTCGGAGGAGGAAAGAATGAAGACCACACGCTCGGCGAGACGGGCGACTACAAGGTTCCAACACGGCGATGTCAAGGCAATCAGCGTCGCTGCTACCCGCGGACAGGTGTCATGCTGTTCGTTTTATGTTCCAAGCGATAAAAAACTGTGCGAGTTCTAACGACGAGCCTTTCATAACAGACGTGAAACGTGCGTCTGTTCTTTACAGCAGCACACGCAAGCTACATATGCGTCAACGCGCACGCTCGTAACCACAACCAACGTGAGGCAATATCCCCGAACGACGCGCGGTGATATGGGAGACGCGCCACGTGTGCCGATAACGCGATGCCGGCGTTTCAAACAATGCCGCGAACACGTGGCCACGTGCGCGATGTAGGACAGTGCGGAGATCGTTATAACGATCGCTTCAAAACTGCAATGCAGTCAAATCACGACCGCACATCAACAACAAAGGCGCATGGAAACGCGTCGAACCAACCAAAAACGATGATACGATGATGAATCCAGGTTTCGTTGAAAGGCGGAAGCGGGTACGCACCAACGGCGTGCAGCGTCTAAACTCGCCTGTTGAACGCGGAAACTCCCAAGTGTATACTTTGCGAATGAATTATTGCCAACTGCTCGCTCATTCGGAAGCTATTGGTCAGCCGCCAACGGCAATTTCGCAGCGCGCCTACCAGCTCCCGCAATCGGCACACGGAAATGAAGGGCAAGGACAAAGCCATCGCGCGCTACCAAGCCGGAATTCGTGCCAGCAGCACACACAGACACAGCCAGCTCCTAGGCTGGCATCGTGCCTTCTCAGCGAACTCGCGCTCCCACCGTCTGCACCAGCTAGATCAAAATACTACACACGCAGGGACGGAGCCAATGACGATCGCAGAAAAGGCACGTAAATATACTTCGCGGGGATTCACATTTGGCGTCTGAAACAAGCACGCGACAATGCCGCGCCCTGCACAACGCCGTAGGCGCAGGAACCCGGGGCCCGCCCCACTGACGCCGTAACTTGCCCTGCTTGCACGGCGCCACCACACTGAAGAACCGTTTTGATGACGAAACTTTCGGTCGGATCACCCCATCGTGTGACGTCATCTGTTTTGGCCACACACACCCCCCTCCTCAGTCGTTGCCGAAAAGAAAACGGATCGAAGGGCGCAGCCGTGAGTGTGGTTCGACCGCACGGGTGCTCGAGAAACAGAACCCATCTGCGACGCAGTTATCCGCAATATACGGAAGAAGGATCGCAAAAGCTCGCCGGTGCGACGTCTCGTTGCGAACTGCCCGCGTTCCGCCAGGACACGCTTGCGGCAAAAATTAACGAAAGCAGCCTTCCCCACACGACACGATCGCGGTGCGTCCACAAGGCAAATTTAAAGCGTCTCAACGAAACCAAATATGACTGTCTCGCAGATCACCCTTGAGCGTACTGCTTTAGGTTACGGTTCGGACGTGTACCCGACAGGAAATGTAAACGAGGTCGCGTCGAAGACGCGACAAAAATGAATGGGAATGAATGAACAACCAAAGCACAGTCTCGCACACACACACACAGCACACGGGTCCAGTCGCACGGAGACTGGGAGGAGTCGCCTACCGTTTGCGATTCTGCGATGCGTTGGTGTCCGCTGACAATGTTCCAGAGTACGAAGAAGTCAGGGAAGCCGGTCACTGAGCACCCGCATGCAAGAGCAGACTGTGAATCACTGACAATCAACAACCACAAACCGGCCACCCTTGTACGCGCGTTTTCGAGGTGGCGTGATCCGCGTACTCTCGTCCGCAGCGCGCGCCGGGCGTCTGCAAGGTCACGTGAGGCGTCTTGTCACACCGCGATTGGCCGCACGCGCCAAAATTGACCAGGTTTTTGTCTGCTTTCTTAAATTTATTAGTAGTTACAAATTAAACGCTTTTATTATGTTTAAGGCATTTATATTGCATTTTTGCGCAGTTTTGAAAAACTTTGGCCTTTGATGAGCATCGTGTCATGGCGACACGCATGCAAGTTGTTTCGTTGTGGTGCCGGCGGTTTGGGGGAGTGTTGCTGATGTTTAATCTAATTGGGTTTTATTAGGGTAACGTAGTAGTATTAGTGATTAGTTAAAAGGAGTATTTATTACGCCCGTGACCATCGAGTTCACAGCCCCAATTCCTGGGGGCTGGTCTATTTTAATCGGTAAGCACACCTTGTCAACTGGTTCTGAAGCATTTGAAACAGTACGGTGAGCTTCTGCCGTGGATGTGCGCCTGTGCTCTAGTTCAGTCTTCCGAATTTCTCATCGGAAGGCTCGCCCGAAGCATGTGTTACTTATAAAAACTGCTTTTAATACGAATGTAACGGGTAAAAAGATCACTGACGCGTCAGCGCGACATTTAATGTGATCGCCGTCAGTAAGCCCACGTCACTCTTGCAGATGGACATATTGACGATAATGTTCAAATAACTCGCCGATTGTCACCTTTTCCTTGTTCCTGCCGCGCTTGGTCATGCATATGATGTCGACCAGCATTGCCCGCGACCTTATCGCTGCTTGCATTAGTCTGAAGGCAGGCTCATGTGCTTCCGTGTTTAGTTGAACTGTTTCAGGATACCTCGGGATCAAGTCTGAGTTTAGTGTCTCTTCTTGATCGCAGTTGTTACCACGGTAACTTTGCTGGTTGCCGTCTTCACCTCTGAATGAATATAGTAACAAACTAGCGACATTTGTTATGTAATCAGGGTCAGACCTAAACGCAGCTACAGCATGCTGTGTTAACGTACGCTACCTCTGAAATATGCTTGCGTCATGTTTCGGTCGTGGTATCGTACTGTCGTGCATGGAGGCCAGATACTATCAATTAACTGTGTAGTTCGTCACGATTCAGAACCACCGAGATCACGACAGAAATGCATGTATCATACGTACAGTGAGCGTAGCTTAAAAAGCTCAACAAGGTGACCATAGCCATCTGTGAATTTGGGATGCCAAGAATAATTATTCATTGGAATTAAACCTGCACCTTTGCCCACATACTTCTGCCACAGGCTGTTTCAGCATTGCGGAGTGCAAACAAAAGTAGAAACAGTACGCACCAGTTTGGTTGTTCATTTACTTAGTGGCTCTAGAAGCTTGTACTGATCAGTTAGTGAGAAAGTAATAAAGGTAACAAGGAAGTATCATAAGGTAATGTGCCTCCTGTGCTAGTAAGAGGCACTTTGGAGAGTCATTAAAGTACAGTAGCAACTGTCATTTGTGCAAAATTTAGCATAATACAGTTACATTCACATCAGTGCAGCTGTAACCATGCATAAAAACGGTGCTACTAGCAAGAACCCCCACCAAATAAGTAAAAAAAAAAATAAGAGTGGCCTATGTTGGTGCCAAACATGCCTAACCGAAAAATTGCAAATTACGTAGTAAGTATGCAGCTGTAGCATTATACATTTACGGTGTAATTTACTAATTGAGTTGCACTGGACCCTTTCACTTTCTCACGTCGTTATCAGCATTGTTTCCTGCAGCCTTTTGGTATGCTGACGAATTCGGCCCTTCAAGCTTTGTATTTTTCGATGTACTCGGTGGCCGTATCAGTTCCTTTGTTTATGGTGTCCACTTTTTACGCAATCGCTCCTTGTCCTTCGCTGATAGATCTGGTTCCTCGATATTGTGCGACATGGGCTTACCAGTGGTGCCATATATCTCATATCCCATGTCTAATGCACAGTTTGGCACAGGTGAGCAGTCTGCCTAACATAGTATTAGAAGTGGGCTTCACTGGCCTCGGCTCTTTTGAGCGACATGTTAGATGTACACGGGCTCAGGCATCCTGGATGACAGTCAGGCCCTGGCTGGGCTCAGCTCAGAAGGATTATTTTATCGGTTGGGTCGGGCCGGCATCAGGGCTCGATGCCACTGGAAACCTACAGTTTTTCTAATGGCTAGAGATGTTCCCTGGCCTAGTGCTCGGCTGCTTGTGGGGATTCTCATCTTGAATGGGGGGGGGCAACAGTGATTTCTAGGCATGGTCACTGGGTGACCCTTGTCCAACCACAGACGACCTTGTTGAAGAGCATCTGCCACGGCTTTTTGAGGCAGACCATGGAGCTGCCACCGGGTGGTTACCTGCCGGTAAAATAGGTACAAGCACGCTGCCGGCGAGGTGCTCGGCCATTACGAAACCTCGACACTTGGAAAGGGGTTTATTCCCCAACCCGAGGGTGTCCCCACCTAATAGGTGCTTTAGGAGGCCACATAGGAAATTGCCACTGTTACAGTGTCTGGGCCGCTCCCATAGTGGCCAAGTCATAGAAGTACGTACCAGATGAGCATGCACCACAGCCACCCAGCACCAAGCTGAAAGTACCTCGCTGAAGAATAAAAGTTGAAGAATGAAAGCAAAAAAAAATGAAGAAAAAGCTTATGGTGATTGCATGCACTCTGTGCATCAGTTTAGGCAAGGCATTTATTGCTGTTTGCAAGGAATGCTGTCCTTGTTTAGAAACAATTTGCAAGTAGAGCGCGCAATGAAGGGGAATACGATTTCACTGGGAAATGCCTCGCTCACTGTAAACATGTGCTCCAACACCGCAGACATGGCCAATGGAAACCAGAGTCTGTTGCGCACCCTGTGCTTTTCTAAACCATATGCATCTTGTATGAAATGTTTCTCAAAGTACATGTTTGCACTATCAATGATGTTTTCCTGTTCCACTGCAATCTCATAACTGTGTATTGACGCTGCCCCTTATGGGCGAGTGTGCTCTCGCCCTCCAACTCGTCTTTCGCTGCGCATCGATGCTGCTCCGTTTCATGTTTTTCGAGAGAATGTTGACCACACCCCTCATGTTCACCGCCTTCCAATGTGAATGCACAGTGCGTGCACTATGCTGCAAGAAACCAAAAGCAGTGGCAGCATTGTGAAGCCATCTGTGGGGTGCAAGCATCACATAGAAGCAAGACTAAAGGGTTGTGAGCAGTGGCTTAGTGATTAGTGTAGTAGGGGGTATTGCTGTTGAAGGCAGGGGGTAATGGGTAATAGGCTTGCGGTCTACCCTGCAAGGCAACAGCCAGCAGCAGCCAGTACCCACAGAGTGGGAGGAAAGAGAAAGCTTCGCTGTTAAAAGCCACAGAAAATTTACAATTACTTTGTTTACTCAATAATGCTCATTGTAATTAATTACTTACATGTAACCAGTTACTCTATTGACGAGACAGGCTGTAACAGGCGATGCAGCTTCGAGAATGTGAATTTGGTGAACACTACAGTAGAATGCACGAGATCATACTGTGCAGCAGCCTCGTGAATGCACATGTTCAACAAGCCCAGGGCTTCAGTAATTGTTTCCTCATTGAACCGGGGCAGGTATATCTTGATAGCGAAGGCCACTTAGTATGTATGAAGAGCTGCGGAAGACACACTGAAAGTGCCAGGCCAGCCTGTTTTGTTTACTGTATCTGTGCGATGGCAATAAAAGTTCAGAGAAAAGTAACGTAGAAGTAATAAATTGCTTATTGTGTGATTCATCAATTACTTTCTTAGGCAGTAATTGGTAATTGTAATCAATTACACATTTTGAATGAAGTAATTGTAATCGGTTATTTTTTTTTCTGTAATGTGTACAAGTCTGCTGTCTTGCTTGCAGTTGTCGCTGAAAGTGCCAAAAAGCAAGTATTTTAAACATATCATTGCTCCACAGTAGCAACAGGAGTACCAGACATGATGCCAATTGCCACAAGCGTGTTTGCGCAGCGCAACCAGCGCACTGCTCTGACATAGGCAGTCGTTGCAGATTAAGTTAAAATACCAAAAAAAGACAGACAGACGGTACTGGGAACAGCATGGGTGCTGCTCTCTCTTTTGTTGGTGTCTTCCTTGCGCTCTCTTAATTCATTTAATGTCACGAACCAACTTGCCTAACAATACGTCTTGACATTTGCTGTCAGTTGCACAAAATGGCAACACCAAACACATATGTGAGATAATGAATGTCACCGTTTACTAGCACTTAGGTCACCTGACTGAATAGCTGAACCATGATATTCAACTGAGACGGTGATTCTGCGGAGCCCATCCAACAAACGACATCCCAGCTGCAAAGGCATATACAGGGTGTTTCAGCGAACACTTTCAATTTTTTTTAAAGGTTGCCTGTGGTAGATAGCACAATTCTAGTTAATCAGCTGGTCTACTCGAAGTGGTGAACATTACTTGCACAAGACATTGAAATGCATAATCGATTAATTAACAAAAAATCACTAATTAAGTTTTGAACTAATTACCTGATGGCCCATATTGCAATTTACAAATTGTAGCCACGGAGTTTGCAAAGCGGATCCACTTGGAACGAATGCTCAGGATGACACCAGTTTCGAGATATTAATTCCTAAACTTTGCGGAGAAAATGCATTGGCGTTCTTGTTACTTGCTTAACAAGTTAAAAACTTAATTAGTGAATTTTTGTTAGTTAGTCAATTATGCATTTCAATTTCTTGTGCAAGTAATGTTCGCCTCTTCGAGTAGACCAGCTCATGAACTAGAATTGTGCTATCTGCCACAGGCAACCTTTAAGAATTTTTGAAAGTTCTCTGAAACACCCGATATAGTTGACATATATAGTTGAGTTCATAGCTGCGTAGTTGTCAGCATACGGGTATACCCAGCATCTGTCCCCATTCTCAAACACGATGCAATTCAGGTTTAGGCATGTTTTGAGAACATTGATTTGGGTTTGTGGTTCAGTTCCAGCCGAAATTCAGGTTCAATACCCTGGCGCTGGTGTGTATAGCTGCATTGCTTGCGGTGTCTTCCCTCATTGGATGTCAAGTAATGTTGATTTATGTGCACGACACTTCACTTTGATAAGGTCATGGTGCAAGATAGGTTCCGTTTCTTCACCTTTAGGTGCCTCGACTTCGCTGTTTACCTCCATTGTGCTTTTCATATTAAAGTGAATAGCTTTCTTTCGCTCTTTTGGCCATTTGCGTAGTAGGTCGGTAGTAGGCATATCTGTGGACAGTGGTTGGACTCGGAAAGCAAAACATTTGTTTGCACTCTCTTTGCTCTCTCTCTCTAGCTGGCTCACATTAACTCTTTTGCTTGTGCATTCATCGGGCTATTCAGTTACATTGACACCGTCAGTGGTTTTTGCAAAAAAATTTTTTTGTTATTGATGTACTGCACTTTTCTCTTTAGCATTCTCATGAGGCATGAGTCTTGGTGGGTCGCAGTGATTGCTGCCTTTGTGCAGCTGTAGAAACACAGGTCTTTCCCGTGGTGTGGAATCAGTATATTTGCAAGAAATTTGTGCGTGTGAAAAATTCTTGTTGCTTCTAACTGCGATCACACTGGCTCCATCTCACTGGATCCCTAGAAAGATGTCAAGGTAATGACTTACCAGTGGGTCATTACACACAGAAATTGGGGCTTCAAAGAGTGCTGCTTCAGGGAAAGCATTAATTGTGCACCTAAAGGTTCTCAAGAAGCCAGCTTTATTCCTGTCTGCACATTGAGCTCATGTGTGCGTATAGGTTAATTGCCATTCTCCTGCAGAGCAATATTGATCAAGAATGGAATGAAAACTTTTCTGTCTTGCTTATATCAGCAAAGGGAACATCATCGCATTTACAAGAGAAAGTCGGATAGATTGACTGCCATTATTAAACAAAGCCATGTTGATGAAGAGCATCACAAAAACTTACTCTTGTGCTTGTGACTTTAGTGGTGGTAGCATTATTGACTTGGTAAAAGTCGGCTTGTAGAAGTCCCTTCTCTGCTTATGATAAAGTGCACCTAACATCCAACTGGGACATGACATGTGCTTACAAAAGAAAGCTATGAATGTTTTTCAAGCCTTTGTAAGTTATTTGTAAGGTTCGGAATGAGAGCTAGCATATCAGATTTTCGTTTCCTTCCCAGTGTGCGGCCACATTCTTGCGTACCTCCTATAGGAGTGAACCATGCTGCACACACTTTTGCACTCAGTCTTTCTTCAATAATGGCCATGCATGTCTCTCTTTCCCCACTTCTCATTTCTCCTGAGCATTTTTCCTGCTCTTTGCAGCTGTTTGGACAAACAGCTTGCTGCTGCCATGCCTGTTTTGCAATGCAGAAGCTCTGACTATTGTGTGCAGATTGACATAGATGCAATTTTGACAGCAGACGTTGCATGCAGATAGTTGCCCTCTCATGACTTCTAATTGCCGGGAGCCTTGTGATATATTAACAGGTGCCCACTGTCATCGAGTGGCAGCAACTTGGTATTATGTTGATAGCTATGTTTTCAAATACGTTTTGTGCATGCTGTGATGAAAAACATGCAATATCACAAATTCTGGAGGGCGCACATCTGTGCCATTGGTTGCTACATGTGCCGACTTTGGTGCTGAGTTTAATATCTTACCAGTGTGAACATTAAAGGGGAATGTGCAGTGTTTAATTTTATCACTCCAAAGTGGTGTCCTGTGGAGGCTCAGTGCTGTGTAGTGGTTAACTGTTTAATGTATTATCTTCATTATTTATTTCTTGCTGATTACCTCAGGGCATGACTTAAAAGGGGATATATAAAAAAATGAAAAGGTACTGATCTTAAGTGAGATGTAACAGGCCTGTAAGTATCACTCATGAAATCCAAAAACCCTGAACACACAATTACATAAGAAGGAGTTACAAAAATGATTAAGGGATTGACTTTAAGTGCATTTTAACAGGTATGGACAAGTTTGATGAAGGAAACAAAAGTACACTGGTTCCGGAAGGAATAGAAAACTGGCACTGAACTGCCCATAAAAAAATATGTTTGACATGTTTGTGTCACTTTTAGTAAATTGTAGCTGCATGTAAATTTTGTTTGTTGTAGATGTAGTAACTGCATAACAAAACATTTCTAGCTTTACTGGCTCTTGATTTTGTATTATGCAGTGTAGCTTGCAGAATGCTGGAAACTTACTAATTCTGCAGGCTTCAGAAACATTCTTATCATGAGTAAATCTCTTGAACTACAAGAATTTATAGTTAAAGAACAGCTTTCAGAAAAAGCATGAAATTTTGTGATGATCGAGCCCTTTTTTCTGGACCACTTGAAACTTGGTGGGCTTGTAAAAATTGACTAAGTAGCTCTATATTTCTTGTCATGCAGTGTATGCAAACATCTCATATGATTGTGCTGTATCAGCCAGCTTAGATTTATGATATGGTCGGCCATGCTTTCCTTTCACAGTATCTTATAAACGGGGACTCATTAAGTCCTTAAGTTTGTTTTTCTGTGGCTCTTTCCTTGTTGTACTCATTGCAGATATTTTGGTCGGTTCGGTGATCTGTGATCAGTTCCTTGTTGATTCTACTCTAAAGGAAACAGGGGCTGAAGTTAGCCATCGTTTGTGTCATTTTTGTCTGTAGTTCCTCCAATCTTAATGGTGGTTTCTCGGCAGTCTAATGACTCTCATCTCAATGCTTCATGACCTTTAAAGACAGGGATGGGAGTATCATGTTGCTTGATGCATGATGTAATAGACCATGCAGGCTGCTTCTTTATCTCTGAGTATAAGCTTTGGTAGATATTCAATACAAGAGCACAATTACTGTTGGTATGCTTAGTGACGGAAATGTTATGCTTGTAAAAATGGGCCTCATCAAATTGACCTATCTGTCTAGCATAATTAAACTTCCATTATGACTGCATGCTGCAACTTTCAAGGGCTCCCATTCGAGTCCTCATGGTCTAATGGCCAGGTGACAGTTGCACATTACTAGTTTCTTAAGCTTGCTTACAATGGCAGTAATTTTTGTCATGTGATGTACTCTGTCGTGGAAAACTACATCAGGATACGCTGCTTAGCACCTGTATTGCCACAGGATTATGCAAAGAGCAGATGACGTACTTGAGTAATGATAAGAAGAGCAACCAACTGCTTGCTCTATTTCTTTTCCTTTTTTCTTTTTCTTCCTGTTTCTCTTGCATCTTCTAGCTACTCCACTGCGGCATGTTTGCATGCAGCAAGCAAATCTGGCGTGAGGCTTGTATTCACACTGCAACCGCTTTATCTCTGTTGCACTACGTTTGACGATCAGGCGATATGATGAGTGGGACATCCGTCACAGACGAATGGAACTGCCCACGTCTATGTTGCTGTTTTTTTGCTTGCGCCTCTTGCATTTTCATGCTACGCAGTTGCATCTGGCTCATGCAGCATATGTTTTGAGCTTGCATGATTCGACACTGCTTTTAAAAGTAGTACAAACGTGGTTGCTGTGTAACCTGAAAGCTCCGCTTGTGTTCATTACTGCGCTCGATCACATAAACATTTGCTTTTGTTGAAAAGTGAGCACAAAAGCTGTGGTGCAGATATTATACCGATACATTCAGGAGCAGAATAAAAAGTGCGTTCTGTGTCAAGAGTTTATGAATTATGTGACCTGAGAAAATTTAGTTTCCAAACAGACTGTCACCGTAGCCAATAGAACTGTATGACAATGTGCTGTTAGCATGTACATACTAGCACATGCTGGAAGTTGAGATGCCTGGCTAAGGAAATATTCAGCTTTTTTCTTTCTGAAGTCACGCAATTGATAAACCTTTTTGGGGCCGCTGTACCTCATTTTAAGAAGTTAGAAGTTATGTTGCTGTATCTCCTTTGATTATGACGTTTCACTTTGGACCACAGAACCCAGCTAGCACAAAAGAGATACATAACGTTTTATAGCGTTTATCCGAGACTATAAAAACGGCTTAATGAAGACCTGAATAAGATGTGCTTGTTCTCAAAACGTTGTATATGCCGGCTAATGTCAGGCTTATTATATATATTTTTTTAGACCATCTAGAATATTCCTTCAGAACATTTTCAAAAAGCCGGTCTTGAAAGAGAATTTGGAATGACTGAAATAATTAATTTGCCTGGTCTATCAATATCTAATTTCTAAGCACCTTTAAGACCTCAAAAAGCTGGTCTAGAAACAATCTTGAAAAGCACATCCAGACACATATAGGCACTTGCGCTCAACTTTGCAGCATCGAACTTGGAGCGTTCAGTGTAGAGGTGCTTGTGTAGATAAGTGGGCATGCCTAAATTGTCTTTCAACATATTGCAACTTATATCGAAAGATATAAAAACACAATTGGGTTACAGTGTGAGACAGACATGAATTTTTCTTCTTTCTGGGGTTTTACGTGCCAAAACCAGTTCTGATTATGAGGCACGCCGTAGTGGAGGGCTCCAGATTAATTTTGACCACCTGGGGTTCTTTAACGTGCACTACAACGCAAGACATGAATTTTTAAAGAACATATGAAAGTGGCGTGTACTCAAAATATGTAAATACGACCAACACTGAATGTAGATCATAAAAACTTACAATATAAGCATGGCTAAACATTTTAAAAAATGAATGTAGAAAGTTTATTATGAACAGGCTGTTCGATTAAATCTTGACATGCGTATGTAGATTTTACATTAACATGCTACTCATTTAAATTGAAATTAGTGACAACCTATGCAGTGACAGTGGAAACTGGTCACTTGTGCTTCCTGTGCTAGCAATGTGCCTGCTTGCCTTTCTCACTCTATGAATGGAAGAATATCTCTCAAAGAAGACAAGGGGAGATAGTGTAACTGTGTTGATGCCAGTGCACTGTTGGAGAAAGGTCAGCTGGCACATTGCAGGAGACCAAGAAGCAAAGGAAGTATGCACTTTAGACATTATCACAAGTTATCTCAACTGCTGACCATTTAATATTCAAAGAACCAAGCCCAAAGTACCGTGCATTAGTCTGATTCTGCTAGGTGTGTTGGCACATTGCAACCTTATAATAATCACGTGTTCAAATAGACCTTATGGCATGGCACAATCTATGCAATTAATCATGTACGAATCAATTTCACATTGCCATGGGTCACTTAGCTACGTAGATCACCCATCCCATGCAGCAGCGCCATGTGCTTTCCAGCTCTCAACTTTCTTTGTGCACTGACATATAGTGCGGAACATCTCCCATTACTCTATAAAATGTTACAAGGTACACCTAGGCTTCGGAGCACATCTTCAAAACTTATGGAACTGGATAGCTAAATAGCTTGTTGCCCGGCTGAATGAGTGCGATTACTGTATTAAGCAAAGTAACATGCAATATTTTGAATTCTTACTCATAATTTTTCTTCATGTTAAGCAAGTAGAGCAGTTCATACTGAGGAGCTTCTTAGTGCAATGGAAGCACAAATGCCAAAGAGCACCTGCTACAACGCATGCCTGATGAGTGATCTATATTGCTATGTCTTCCATGGCAGCCGATAATTATCATTTTTTTTCTTGCACTTTCAGGTCAATTAGTACAAAACACTTAACTAGCAAGATGAAATGTGCGAGCAAGAAAAAAATATAAGACAACCACGATGCAATGAGGTGGCAGGTACATAGCATCTCAAGCCACAAACAGCGACGGCCAATAGCTTGAATATAAGCTATTAAATTTTGCCTAATACTTTCAACCCAAATTGAACTTATAAAGCTAGCTAAAGCAAATTTAGCTGAAAAATTCAAGTTATTAAAATGTATATTCGACTATATAAACTTTCTATAAACTATATATAGTTTCGTTTTATTACTCGATATTTAATTCATCGTAAGGGGTCCTGCCTGCAGCTTTTACTTTGGGACCCCTTACGCGGTATTTCGAAAAAATTTTTATTAGCAGTGACAGCGTGTCTTCGTTTAAATTATGTCCTGCTTCCAGATTGTCGTTTAATGACATGCCTTTCTGCATGTGTGAAGAGGCGTCGAATAATACACGGACTTTTGTTGTCGCTCGGTCCTCTCGAATAACCACATGATTGAATTGAATTGAAAACATCATATCACGTCACTTCCAGCACCTTGCTTAGGGAAAGGCAACTATGGTACGAACAAACCAATGAACTGTGACTGTGCCAATGGGCTGACGATGACAAACTTGGCAAGGCAGCACGACCGGAGCGGTCACACGAGCAGGGAGAATAAAGTTAGTTTGTCCATGTATCTCGACGTGGCAACATCCCCTTCTCCGCCACAATGGTGACAGCAGCCAGTGGAACAAAGCATTCTACACGTTTTCACGTGCATCCATCACTCATGGAGTTGACCAAGTCCCCTGGCTCTGTCTATCAGCATCGCGCTCCAACCTGAAAAAACTACAGTTCACTGCAACCTCGAACCACTGCAGTTCCCCGAGTACTGGCATAGAAGCCCTTCCATCTGGTTCCTAAAGCTGTAGGAGTGTTTCTTAAGTGCATGTCATCACTTCATACTCCCTCCTGCTCGGCACTGTGATGGCCCAGAACCACAAACACATAACGCTTTTCGGTCATTCGTGTGACGCTTACCTGAAACAGCAATACCACGTCGCTTACTCGCTGCTGCGAAACCAGGATGCTAGATGCTAACGTTCTCGCAACTGCTCCGCCTTCCCTAGCCGCATCAAGTATTCCCACTCCTCCAGGTTTTAGCGCCATGGCATGATTTCTATCACTGGCCAATGCCACAACCATCTGTGCATGATGTAACTTTCGCCACGGCACCCAAGCAGATCCTGTGTGCGTCAGACATCCTGACTGCACCGCCTCGTGTCAGCAGCACTACCACGTCCACCACCTGGTTTCAGCGGCCAAGTAGTCCCTCCTCCGACATCTATAGATGTATGTACAGTCATACAAGAATGCGCCACCGACGCCATCAATTCAGTAAACGTTTGCCCGTCCATTCATCCATCTGTCTAGTGCACATATAGCCCTGTTCTCACGGCCACCTTGTTGCTCATGAGATTTCATGTGCCACCATGTGCGCACTCCACGAAGTCGAGCCAACGTTTGTTGCAGTGCTTCTTTCACACTGCTGACCTGCTCACCCATATTTCCCGCGACGCTGCAGCACTTCAAAGCTCTTGCTTTTCTGTGGGTGGCGCCTGTTGAGCCGCTGCTTTCAGTGCATTCCTTGGTCTACTGCTCGTGCTAGATCCACAGGTAATGTGCGAAATAAACTCATTCAGGCCGCCAGAAAGTTGCCCATGCAATTGCAGTCTACTCCCACACCTAGCATTTAATTTATGCGGCGCTCCCATGCAGTGTTGTAATTACACACTAGATCGCACCGATTTCATCTGCCAGCGTTTCCAGCTGTACCCTGTCATTCTGGACCTTTTCAGCTGCGTGGTCATTTGCACGGGACACTGCCATCCACCTTGTGCTCTGAGTCTATTTCTTCGATGCACCGCTGGTGTGTTTTTTTTTCTGCATCCCACCTTCATCATGCCGTCTCGACGCAGTGCTGCTGAACATCCACAACATTGCGCCGTATACCCATTATGCGGTTCTCATAGCCACCCTCCAGAATTCCCATCAATCAAACCAGTGCCTGACAGCTGACGTCCTTTACCAGCAGCAGACACTTTATACTCAATGTTACCTCCTTCTGTTTTGACCACCCTCTGCCCTGTTCAGAATTTCTGAAGCAACTATGCTGCACTGTGCTTTCTGCCATGACTTCGTCTCTACTGGGGGGGGGGGCTCTGTGGCGCGCCGAAGTTAGGCAAGACAGCGCGAGCAAGTGTGCGAGCAGGGAGAATAAAGTTAGTGGGTTTTTGTATCTTGACATGGCAACATTCCTTTCTCCGCCACTGAAAAAAATGATTGGACGTGCGAGCCAGCGAGCAAACAAAAAACTTACGAGTAAGCAAGGAACTGAGTGAACAGACCAACAAACGAACAAGTGAGAGAAGGAACAAGGAAGCGAGTGAATGGGAACAAACGAAAGAATGAACAAGGAACGAGCGAGCGAATGAACAAGCGCAGCGGGCGAGGCATCAGCAGTACGTAGGCCCAAGTTTGCAGCAGTTGGCAAAGAAAATGCTCTTGCATAAAAATGAGCGGGTTCTCCTTCTATAGTTTACAGCATTTATGACGGCCATTTTTTCAAACTATCGCTCGAGCAACAGCTAAGGCATAGACGCAAACGTTTATACGGCTCAGACGGTTATGTGCACAAAAAACTTAGTGCTGACAGCAAGCAGGAATGGGTATGCCTTGCTCATCGATGTCTGTTAGTGCACGTGCATGAGCGTTCTAAGGAAGAGAGAATAAAACATTTATTATTGAAAATTAATAGCCGTTTTGTGGTCGGACCTCCTAGTCCGGAAGACCATTGGCTTTTGCCGCCGTCCGGGCTCAGTTGACCAGGGCGTGTTGCTGTTCTGGGTCCGAGCTGGACAGGGTCGCCTCCCACTCGACCGTCGTCGGATTATGCTTGGCCGATATTTGCGGATTCTGTTGGCACGCCCAGACCATGTGGTATAACGTGGCCGTCTGGGAACAGAATTTGCATTGCGGATTGTATGTCATAGAATCTATCTTTGATAATACATAAGGATTTGGAAAGGACAATGTTTGTAAGCGTCTCCATGCTACCTGCGTTGCCTTATCTAATTTGGGATAAGGCGGGGGTAAAGTGCGTCTACTCAGCCGGAGGTGTTGTAGGATCTCAGAATATGAAAGAAGGGGCTGAGGATCGTCCTGGTCAGCGAAAAGTTGTGCTGTGGAGCAATCGGCGGAGCCCCGGTGTAGAAGTTATCGGGCGGAGGCATGAGCAGTCTCATTGCCTTGAACTCCCGCGTGCCCTGGTACCCACAGCAGCTGTTTCCACTGACCCTCTTGACGATTGGCCGCAGCCTGTTGCAGTATTGAGTGTGCGAGGTGGCCGACTTGACCTCTTGCGAAATTGCGATACGCCGCCTGGGAATCCGTGAGGACAAAGGTGGCTCTTGGATTACGCATGGCTAAGGCTATACCGGCCTCTTCCATGGCTGTGATGTCTATTCCGGTGGCCGAGATGCAGTCTACCACCTGTCCCCTGTGTACAACGGTTGCCGTGGAGCGGTTGTGCAGGGGTCCGGTGGAATCTACAAAGAAGGCACCTGCATGATCCGAATACTTGTCGTAGGTTTTGGCTCTGGTAGCTCTCCTGTTTTCGTGGTGGACGGGGTGCATATTACGTGGCAACGGGCGAGTGATGATATCCTGCTGCCATTCTGGTGGTAGTGATCGCTTGCTGGCGACCTGAGTGGGTGGATTGATGCCCAGTGCTTCTAGCGTGGTGCGACCTGCTTTGGTGCATACGAGCCGAATGACTTGGTTCATGTAATGAGCTTGGAAGAGTTCTGACGCTGTATTATAGATGCCCATTTCAAGGAGCCTGTCATTCATGGCCCATGGTGGTAGAGTGAGGGCTTTCCGATTTTTAAGTTGGAGTAGACGGTCCAGTTTGAGTTCGTCCTTTTTGTGAACGCGCAGGTACGGGAAGCCGATGGTACGCGCAGGTACGGGTACCGATGTTGTTTGTATAGGCAATGTACTACGTATTGCTTTGCTTTGTTGCCTGCATTTGTATGCTCATATATTGTACTTCCACCCTGCTAAAATCCCTTTGGGGATTGCAGTATCTGTAAATAAAGTGACACGACTGATCACAAAGGCCTGTACGAGACGCAGTATGTCCGCTTCTTTAATGCCACGGTGTCGATTTGCAATTCTGGATGTCATTCGGGAGATATTGGTGCAGGCAGTGCGGAGCTTTTGAATTGCTGCGTTGTTGCCCTGATTATTAATGTATGCTCCCAGGAAACGGATAGTGTCCACTTCCTTGACCGGGTATTGATGGAGTTGGATATTCAACGGAATTTGGTTGCCACGCTTCCTAAATACCAGGAGTTCTGATTTAGTAGAGGAGCATCGAAGTCCGCAAGCGAGGCCGATACGCTCTACAGTATCCGCTGCTCGTTTGAGTGGTTCTTCCATCTGTCCCATGCTGCCGGTGTTGTCCATATAGTGATATCATCTGCGTATAGAGTGTGCTTGATTCCGGGTATCTCGTTGAGTGCCCTAGGCAGGTCCAGTAGTGCTGTATTAAACAGCAGTGGCGAGATCACTGCCCCTTGCGGTGTGCCAGAGTCCCCCCTTGTGATGGGGGCAGATTTTGCATCGCCAGCTCGTATGGTCACGTGACAGTTGTGCAGGAAGTCACGCACGTAGTCGTATGTACGCTGTCCGATTCCGATTCTAGACAAGTTGGTCAGGATGGCTGAGTGCCGGACATTATCAAAGGCTCCCTGAAAGTCAATCGCCAGAATGGCGCGCTCCTGGTGCGTGGCTCCGCTGGGGCGTTCCCAGGAAAGTATAAAAATTGGCTATTGCAAGCAACAGTAACAAAATCCTTAAGCCCACGACGACCTATGTCTGCTTCAGGTATTCGCTATAAAACTCCGAAACTGACGCCCTTAAATGAATATAGTCATATATTAAGGTGGCACTGCTAGGATAACAACGTAGCAGTTCTCATCATTTTTCACCGTCTACGATAAGCTACAACGCGTGTAAAAATATGTGTTGTGACTGCTCCCAATTTCACTTATTTACTAACAACACAGAATTCGGTACATAACCGAAAAAAGGCTCATCGAAGACGGCCAATACTTAAAGTTCCTTTGTGTGCTTGACACAGTCCACAATATGGTGCATAGGCACTCCGACAGCTCTGCCTGCCACACTGCCATGACCTGTCAGTCCTCTAATGGCTGCAGACCAAACAGAATAAGCTTTGACCGGCTGCCGCTAGAGGGCCTCCAAACAAGTGACGTATACCACCCAGAACATGGTCTCAAAATGGTTAAAAAAAATAGAACTAATCTTATGAATAAATTTTCTAAACATTATCAAGAGCTAACTAAATTCAATCTGTCTAGGCAAAAATGTCTCTAAAACATTAAAAGTTGTAATAAATCTGTTTAATTCGTTTTATCCCTTAAAATGACATGTTTAAAACCTTGTGTGCTACCTGGGATAGCATTGTGACGTTCTACTTATCTGCCAAAATGTATGCACAGAGGAAACCGAAAACTTCTTTCAGAAGCTGGACTAGGCATTTTATTTTGTTATAATTTGCTGTGATGCATAGCAGCTGAATGACTCGCATCTAATTTACCCTTGTTCGGGAGGATTGACGGTAACGTTTCCTTTTTATAGAATTCTGGTATTTTTTGCGTGCTATGCTTGTGTGCTATGCTTGCGTGCAATGCTTGCGTGAAAGGTCTAAGAGCTCCGTCCTTGCTCTCTAATATCTGTCTATTAAGTAATTGGCCTTTTGTGTTGAATAACTAAAGTTACACCTGTAAAGAAATGACAGTGCCCCTATAAAAGATGTTTGTTTTGTATAGCAGTATTGTCCCTTATCATTATTGTTGTTGAGATATATTCCTTAACTTGCCCAAGTGTCATGTGTATTCTGTAAGCATTATTTTGAAGCGACTCTTCTTCATTTTTCTTCACCTGCAAATTAGAAGTCTTTATCAGCAAATCAATCAATGTGTTCACGCTTACCTGAAAATCGAATGTCTTTATTGGCAAACAAGCAATGCATACCCTTTCATGACCATCCATCCAGTTAGATGGTGTCGCAATAGTGCTTTATCCCCATGTTTAAAGGACCACCGCAGGGCTGTAGTGGATAGACCTTAAAATAATTACGGGTCACAATAGTTCACTGACCTCTAGCGGAGCAAATACCGCCCCTCCCCCCTCCCTCCCCGTCGTCCGGGCCCCTTCCATGAAAATAGAAAGCTACAGTGGTACGTCAATCGGCTAACACATGGCGCTGCCTCAAATTCCTCCATCGACTATCAGTAGCGCATTATCTTCCTTTTCAATTCTACACCCTCACCGCTAACACTCTCTCGCTCGTTACCTCACCCACCCGCCTTATCTTCTCTCCCCTTTAGAAGAACCCTACCTATATATACTGTGCCGAGGAGAGCATATGTCACCTTGAAGAAGACAAGTCCACTTGTTGAAACGTTGGCTCCTGCTCTCACCTTGTTCTCGTGTTGCTCATCGTCTTGAATTGCCATCTCCCGCATTCGCCGTGTTTTCCTTGCACTAACCCTGTAATTTACAACATATTTTAGATTTTGCATCTCTGCCAATTACGGTGACACCATTCTGCACATTTTTTCCCGCCCCTACCAATCTTACCTAGAATGGCCATGTGACCTCACTTAGGCAAGTGATCTCATTGGTTTCCCTTTTGAAGTCACCTGCAGTAGATATGTATGTAAGCGTACGATTACATCGGAGAAATTTTATGCCAGCATGTCAAATCTCAAAATGCACGTAAACTTGCATTCACCAGGATTGCAAAAGAAAGAACTTAAGTAAAGTGGATGCACAATACATGTAGCACGTAGTAGAATTTTAAACAGGCATGCTGTTCAATAGGCAATACACTGGCATAACATGACAAAGTGTGCGTAGAAAGCAAGACATCATGGTACTACAAATGAGGCCGTCAATCAGCTGATATGGAGTGTGGGGAGCTGATGGTTTAATCTTGAATTTTATTTGATGTAAGCGGCACTGGTGTGAAATGTTAGCTGCTAAATTATTAGCCGAAACATGGGGCTGAATGACGAAAACACTGGAGCAAGACATACGTTTTAAGATAGCACTGTTTGGTATTTTAGTTCTGTATTCACTCTCTTGCATGTACTGTTGTCAGAGTTTAGTGAGCAGGGTCATCAGCCTTAGCAATACTGGGGAGTATAGTAGGTTATCAATATCAAATCAGCTGTAGGCTGTAGAATTTCGAATCTGAGCACAAAAGCACTAGGTAGTTTGATTCTGAGTCATGGCTGCATTCTCATGAGAGTGATATGAAAAAAATGTTTGCGTGCTTAGATTTTAATGTTTGTTCAGAAATCCCAGCTAATCAAATTAAAATTTAGCCCCCTACTGTGGATTCTCTCACACCCAATGTTTTTGTTAACTGCAGCTAGTTGTTGACTATGCATATTTTTTGTTCTCATCTGTGCAGACCATGCGGAATCTGCCTGTCTTACTACTGGGCATCTCGAGTGCAATCGTCGCTGTCGTGCAATGTGCACCCCAGAAAGCTATCTCTGTTACATTGGACTCTAAATGGAGCAACACACCTCTTCACCTAGAAGCCAGGTGAGTGGTCTAGACATTGTTTTCACTTCAGCTCTGCTCTATTGCCGGTCTCACAAGGTCTTCTCTCTCTTTTCTTTTTTTGGCCAGTCTGGCTTTCATCTTATCTCCTCGACACTGTGTCAAGTGGATTAGGCAACATGTTACACTCAGTCTGCCTGCTGCAACGATAAGCATAACGTCAAAAAACGGAAAAAAAAAAAAGAAAGAAAGGCCAGATCTTCATTTCTTAAGTAATCTGGCTGCTTAAGTATTTTCCTTTTTTAGCCAGTGGAGTGTTGTTCAGAAGAAGAGGGGTGCACAAGACTTGTCACTGCTCTCATTAACTTTTCATCACAGCTACACTTGTGAATTCTTCTCTCCAGAATTGCTTTATGTTGAAATGCTGATACTATTCTTCAAAGGAAGAACTGTATTTACAGATGATCTCTTTTCTTTTAGTCTAAGTTTTCCAACATAACTTACCAGAAACATAGATAAGCATGGATTGGTTCAATGTAATATACTTGGTAGAGGGGGCTTTAGAATTTTCCAAGCTGGTTGCACAATGCCAAGGTTCCGTTCTATGGGTTAAAGAGCTATTTTTTTTTTACCCTACCTCATGTATAGATTAGCATGAGGCTATGGAATGGCTATCAGCTGTAACTTAGTGCTCACAAATACTTTGCTATTGTCGCTCTTATTAATAAAAGCAAGCAGACTAGAAGCCTCTGTGCAATGCAATTGTTCTGTTCTGATGCTGTAATTAATGTTCCGTGCATTGCTTTTTAGCATAACCATGCAAGCATTTATTTCCATCTACTGCACCAAAGAAATGCTCTGATTTAAGAGCTTATTTGGTCATAAGTTAGGTGAACTGCTCAGATTTATTAAAAGCTGAGGGCTTTGTAGAGCGGAAATGTGTCAGTTGGTTGTGGCACACAGAATTGACTCATACTTGTGGGCATCGTGTCAACCATTTTGTCACTTGTTTGACACTTGTGTACACCTGGACGCAAGCACTTATAGACATTGAACTCCAAAAAAGCAGAATTTTTTTTCAGCTTTAGAGTCCTAGGCATTGGTCAGGGTATGAAATGGGCAGGCTGTAGAACACGCAATACTTGGGGGGGAAAAAAAATAATTTTAAATCACCTTACACATTCAGAACACACATGCCTTATGTATGTTGCTAGTTTATCCTGTCTTGTTTCTTTTCATGTAATGTTATTTCTCTTTTCTCATTGTTTTATATTTAATGTGATATTTTTTAATAAATTTAGTTTTTGAATATGCTTTTGTCTCTGTATCCTTTTAAGCCTGCGTAGTAAGCCTTTGTAGTGCTAACACAGTCTTTGAAGTATGTCGCAACTAGTATGCATTCAATCCCATTTAAGGTCCAAGCCTCATTTGTCTCTCTCAAACATTAAACATTGGTTTGGAGCAGAAAAGAAAAAAATATATATGGTGCATATTTGCTTTTTCTTCTTTAGTGAATTCTTTGCCGAGGAAAGTAGTGACTACTTCTGGCGTTACGTGAATGACTTTCAACAACTGGACCTTGCTGCATTCTCTAACAGTGAGTCATATCATTGTTTACTTTCCTCCACATGTGCAAAACATTTTGCATGTCTGCATCGTGAACATTTTAACCTTAATGCTTCTTCATTTGCATGTTCATTTCCTTCTACTTAGTAGCTTGTTTGGGAAGTCTTTATGCCATGTCATGTTAAAGGAATTTAGATTTTTTTTTTTTCGTTTTTTCTTGTTTCGCATGGGACATTCATCAGGATGCTGCTTTAGAAGTTGCGCAATTTCATATTTGGAATTTAAAATAGCAAGGAAAGACGGGAACACCAGTAAAATGAGGACACAGACATGGCGCTGACTCACAACAAGGTTAATTCGTCATAACCGCGGAATATATACTGGCACAGTCGATAGCAAAAGAAGGAAATAACGATGAGTAAGAGGAATAGGCGATCAGACACCGTCCCTGTAACACACACACAGTGCTCTCTGTTCGCTATGTGTCCCATTTCAAGCCTTTACCATTTTAATTTCACACAAACAATAGTGCTTTTAACAGTGATTGATGAGTAACAAGTTGTTTGACTTGTATCCTTGTTAACACTCTTATGTGCTTTTGCTCCTCCAGCCATAAAGGTACACTAATTCACATAAACCCGTTTTCTTGAACTGTCATGTGTTGAGCTTACTTAGTCTTATTTAACATTATCTTATGATTAATCTGTTAAAACAGTAGTGCAGCAGGTTAGCGAATTTATTACCAATAATCTAGTTCTTGTAGAACTGTTTAATTTCAAGATGACTTGAGAGCCACAGTGCATCTCTTGTGGACATAGATTAAAATAGCTGAATTACAGGGCAGTACATCGTAATCGATTTTTCTTTCTTTATCCCTTCCTGTTCTTTTGTTGTTGTTTTTTCTTCCTGGAAGCATTAGATTAGATAAGGTTGAGCAGTAATGGAACGCAAAATTGTTCAGTTAAGATGTTTTGCTAGAATGAATTCTTCAGCTAAACAATGCTTCTGGTGCTGTGTATAACTAAGCATTCGAGGGCTGCTGGTGCTACAGGGAGAGAACTTCATAAACAAGAGGTATCAAAAGGGAAGGCAGATTGTCACAGATTGTCAGTTTTGCAAGGGCAAGGTCAATGCTTTTTTCACGCCCACTCGGCACTTCCTGTGCCACTAGAGGGGGATGCCTGTTCACTGCTCATTTACGGCAACTTCCTGTGCAGAGTTTGGCTGCTTATCTTCTGCTCCTTTTTCTGTTTGTGGAGAGGTTGTTTTGATTTGAGAGGTTATTGAAACTAAACACTCATGCGAATGTTCACATTTCATTTTGTGGGTTCTTGATGCTCAACTTGCAGAGATTTGCACAGGAATCTGCTGAAAGAAACTTTAATTCAGTTGAGGCAGACTCTATCCCCATCCCATATTTAGATGATGGATTTTCACAGTGGTGTATATCGTGCAAATCATTTGCAAAAGTATGTAAGTCGCCTGCCATGCAAGGGTGGTTTTTTACCAAAAACTTTCTTCAGCTGACAAAACTTTTTTTTTTTATTAAATGTGGTTCCCTCCCGTCATCCGCCCCCCCCCCCACCCCCCTCCTTTAACTTCCCTTAGGGAGGAAGCGTAAGATAGAGGCTTTCGGAGAACTGCAAAATTTTGGGTCGTCTAGTTGCCCCACACCCGGCACCTTGCCACAGAGCGGGAATGTATTGTAGAATTAAATAGAATTTTCTACCGCCGAACCCTTGCAATGTAGAGGCAATTGCAGGGCCTGGTGGTAGCAGAGGCAAAGCTGTTTAATGGAAACAATACTTCGTTCTACTAGTCTGTGGTGTCAAGAGTATTTGGGTTGGAAAATACCTTTCTCGCACATGCACAGCAACATTTCTGCGAATGGTCTGTTATTCGTTAAAGAAGTTGGGTTAGTGAACTGTTTAGAGTCTACACTGCTTTTCTTTACCAGTGCTAGTATTGCCAGTCACAGTGCACCAAGCGGCTGTCTCCTTTAGTTATGGCCCACATACTAAGAGTGTTCTTTGTAAACTTCTTTCTGGCTGAGTGCACACGTTCCCATTAGATTTCATCTGTCATGTTGTGCTAGCCACCTGTTGAAATACGTATTGAAGAACTTCACATATAGTCTGTCCTAGTTACATTTTTGCACTCGTCAAAACATGGTGCGTTATGTCCAACGTGGGAACTGTCGCAGTGAACAGCATTCTGGCAATAATGACAGAAGGCTGACCTGGCGGTTTGTTCACCTGTGTTTATTTCAGGGAAACTGAACAGGTGTCAACAAAAGAAAGGGTTTGGTTAGCGTTGTGCAGCTTTTGTTTGTTGTGTATCTTCAGCTTATTTGACGTCTTGTCGTCAGTGGTGACGTCAGCCTGGTGTAGGTACACCAGGCAGCTGTCGCCTACGCAGAGTGGTGTGCTTGTTATTATGCTCTGGCAGTCCTCTGACCTAGGTTTTTCAGGCAGCTTCAGTGGGTGGTCATGTAACAGCAATACCCCATTGTTTCTTTTTTAACACATGTGACAGGTGTGATCGTCACTCTGTTGGGCACGGCATTGTAGCTGCCACCATTTGTTTTTGTGCCCTGCTGTGCGCTTGTTGCGTTGCGAGTTGTGGAAGGCTTCCCCTCTACTGCCCCTGCTTTGAGCTTACATGAACTGCATCAACAGATGTTGGACATCTTGACTCCTAGAGACTGCTGTAAAAGTGAATAAGCCAACAAATTCTGGTGTAGTAGGGCCAGCATGCTTTAAACACTAAAGAAATGAAGGGCTTCATTTCGTTTTTTCAGTGCTAGGGAAACATAAAAGGGCACTGCACGCATTTGGCTTTACATTGCAGCTGTAAATGGCTGTCAAGTATGTTCCAATATTTTGTTTTAAGTGGGCTTTGTTTAATTAAGCCATGTTTCAAGCATAGATTTATTGTTGTAGCCTGGTTGCAGCTTTCATTAAAAAAAAATACATTGACTTTTACAAGCAGCCACTATTTCGCATGACATTGTTCTGCCTAGATGTGCAAAGCCTTGTGTAATAAGTCTGTACATTGACTCTGACTGCTGTCATGCAAGGCCTCAGGAACTGCACTGCCTTCTGTCACCTTGTCATCAGCAATGTGAATTGTGTTTTAGTGTCTTAAATTATTGAATTATTGCATCAATAGATTTTTTATAGCACTGACTGACTTTCAGTTTTTGACAACATCAGTGACAGTATTAAGAGAAATTTCTTACTCCTGTCGAAAGCACTAGGGGATACATTTTCAGCCATTCTTTCAAGCTACAAGAAACTAACAAAAGCAAAAAAAGACGGTCAGCTTCCTGGGGGAGAGAAGGTTGGGTAGGAGGAAATGATTGCAGTGCGGTGTAGTGCATGATTACCATCAAGCTTGTCTTGGTCATTGCGAGTGCCCCGCCCCTTTTGTATACCAAGTTGTCAGGTTAGATCTGTTAATTGGGCCAAAGTATACCTGTGAATGTTAGGATGCATGATGGGGTAAGGGGAGCGTAATTGTATTGAATTCAAGGAAGCTCTTTTTCTGCGTGGCCTGCCCTTGACTCATTGGCTGAAGGCACCTTGCCAGACACACTCCTATCACTCTTCGGGGCCGTTGGCTGTAGTATTTCACTGTTGTGCAATGTCCGGGAAGGTGCCTATCGAACCTGTAGCCTATTTTTGGCATGGCTCTTTCTACACCAGTGCTTTTGTCTCTTCATATCTTGTCTCTTGCCACAGACAACACCGAAACCCATCTGGTTCTCAATATACATGTTTATGTTGATCATAGTATTTGCTGCTATTGCTTTTAATCGGCCATGTTCCTTATTAAGGGTTTTTGTTTTACTCTATGTCTTGCGTTATTTCCTTAAGAGGAAGCTTAGCTTGGGGGCTCCTATCTAAATACGTGGTATTAGAGAAATGTTTTTCTCGGACACCGCCTGCACCAAATTGGTGAGGGTTTGTTGCATTCAAATTTTTTTTTTAATAATGCTATCATGTTTACAACTCGAACTCAGCAATGAAGGAAAAAAAAAAGATATCACAATTCTGTAAACAGCTCCTAATAATACATATAAAGCCAGCAAAATTGATGTGTTTTACACCCCTCTTCAGGCCACATTCAATTCAAAGTCAATTTTCTTGCACAATATTGATTTTTTTTTTTTTTTTTGACATTTCATATATGCCCAAACACTCGTAACCATGTTGCTCAGAAACACTCTGAACGAAACTTTCTATCTTTCTATCATCATTACTTGGGAGTGGCAGCTAGTTTTCCAACCCATACCCTTCTATGCGAAACCAAAACCACATTGCATTGGTTCCGGAACTCAGTACTATTTCTTTCATGTAAATATATTCAAATTGGCTATTTCGTTTATGTTCTCTACAAGCAGCCACACGAACGAAAGGAGACTCTAGTGAATCTCATGAGGGCCCCAGCTATGATGCTGGTTCATCTTAGACCTCTATGTGTTTGTTTTGACATCATTCATGTGGTTTGAAACATTTTGTCTACGTTTTTCTCAAATATTTTGCTCCACCTCATGTTACACAGACTTTGATAACTTTTTATGAATTAATATTGTGAAACAAAATTTTGCACATTCATTCCTCACACAGAGATGTGTGTAACAAACTAGAATAAAAGAAAATTGATGCAATATTTTTGAATTTACATATCATTTTGAAATAAAATTGGTCCAAATGGGCAGTTGTTTTCGCTTTGCATCGTTTTTCAAACATTACTTCCCTAATATTTATCGCATTACCTTTTATCCTAGTTCATGCATAGGTCCCACACTTAGCTACTACTACGACTAACTCTTTTAACACATGACAAAAATTACCTTCCGAAAAAATAAATGACCCATTTTGTGCACTTTAAATAGCTGAATAAGTTAAGTAAAACATGCTTATTCAGAAAAAAGGAACGTTATGTCAATCCTGGCTGTTTATCTAGAAAAAGCTTTTTTTTGTGTGTGTGTGTGGCCTCCACCTTAAATATACCACTAATTTGTGAGTGGAATTTTTGTAAAACCCTTTAAAGCATTGTAACCAACTCATGTAAGCTGTAAGTTCATATATCAGTTTTGTTCGCTTTGGATTCTCTAACGGATCAGTTTACAGAACTGCGATGTCTGTTTTTAGGGCGGAGGTACAGATTAGCTCGCTGCTGAACAGCTTGCTGAATAGCTCACACTTAAAGAAAGAATGAATTAGGGGGAATTGAACCTCGGTTTCTCAGCACAGCAGCCCGATGTTCTAACCGAAATTGCGCGTTATACTTTTATCGTGCCAACGGCAACTAGCTCACTGAGCTGATCGTCGTGTGTGCCAACATTGCATAGCACCGATGCTCATCACATGCGCGCGCCCCGTTTCCTTTGAACCAAAGACGTAGGAGTGAAATGGCCAAATTTTAGCATTTGATTAACCACTTCACGAAAACGTAGCTTCACATAGATTGCAAGATGTGCATGATTCTACGTAGTACTTTTTTCCTCAGTTATCTCTCTCTCTCTGTGTTCTTTATTCTGTAAAGGTTGCTAACTGTAGCTTTTTTATGCTTTGAGAGGTATTTCTCTTTATTTCATATTTTTCTTTATGCAGTGTAGGTTATATGTTGAAGCACTGGTGTGCCATATCATCAACAGTCACAGTGGTACTCACTGGTGGATCAAATGAAGGGGGGGGGATTGCGCCTTGGGCCCTGCCCTAAGACATGCTGCCACTTTAGAGCAAACAGAATTGAGCGGCAATAGTCATTCCCCGTTCTCTGCATGTTTCGATGAAGGCCCCTCTGGATCCGCACCTGGTGGCACTCCTATTTATCTCTCTAGAAGAAATGCGTAACCAGTGCCTGTGCTCTAACGTGGCAGCTCGGGCTCTTCTTATGAAATGCATTATGCAAAACAGCACCACGAAAACTTCAGAAAGAAAAAAAAATGTTCATTTAAACTGACGCTTACTCGAACAGACTGATACAGCGCTCATCTATTGTGCAGTTTAGTGCATATTTGACAAAACAAACATCGTTTGCATATGTTCGGTTTCTTTTATTGTTGTTGTTCTGATTTCTTGCCCCTTGCTCACGCACTTCCTTGCTTAGGTGCACCTGAGGCTGCTCACCACTTTGGTCATATAGTTGCATTCCTTCATGGAAAGTGTCACCAGCAGCATACTGACACATTCTTTCGCCATTTGTATGCACAGTGCTTCATAAATAAATAATCAGCTTGTTATCTTTTTCTTCTTGCTTTGTGAATGTAATGTGTGTTAAGCTAAGCTATGCTGTCACCGTCCTTATGCTTAGCTGCGTGTATTCCTTTATGCCTTCACCTCATATGATGACAGTCATGCCACTTTGTCAAGCAGCCTGGTAGCTCAAGCACTAGCAGGCAGGTGTCAAAGTTTTGCGGAGTTTGGGTGGTAGGTATGAGCAAAAAGTTGAAGGGCTGGCCTGTAAAAGACGTAAAAAATTTCTTCAAATTGCCAAACTTGATTACGACGAAGAAAAAAACAGCCTGATTAAGCTTTATTGAATTTTTAGACACTTTGGAATGATAATATAAATTGAATGAACCAACAACAAAGTCCAGTGCTGTTCTTAACTGCAGAGTATGCCGTATTATTGTTTTTATATTGTCATTCTTTCTTTCAGCTACACTGTCTGGTTCATTTGTGTCCCCACTGAGCCGATGATAAGCAATGTGAATAATGCCCCAACAAAGCAGCCAAGCATGACAGCTGCACTTATCTTTGGTGCTTTGCATTCACCCTTTCAGCTCTTGCTCTGAATGCCTGGTACCGCAATAAGTACAGGCAGTGGCTTAATGCCACGTACGTGTCGTCTGTTTGCACAGCAGTTGCTTCTCCAGGACTTGCACTTCTGCAGTTTGCCTTGATGGGCACAACATCAGTGGCTTTGTGCATAGCTTCCGTGTTTGCTCATTTCTTGCCGTCAAGGGGTCTTAGTTTCGTCTCGTCTTGCTATGTCCCTCGCACATGCACTCCCATCCCATTTTTGGCACCGCGGCGTATCACGTTCCCCTCAAGGATTGGAGTGCCTGCTCGCTCGTATGTGTTTGGTCCCTGCCTTTTCACGAGGTGCTGAAGCACACTGTTTTCTTCTGTGCATCTGAAGGTGTACATCTATCTAGACACTGTCCTGTCCAAGCTAAGTCCTCAAGAGAACTTATCTTGGGTGATGGCTGCTGCTTCCGGCTTCTCTCTCTTTCTCAAGCTCGTTCTAGGAATGCGCCTATATATAGCTTGTGCAGTGCAATTGAAGTGTTTATGTTGCAGCTATCAGTCTCTTTGTTGTGGCCAGATATTGCTAATTTTGTTGTGTGCTGGAACGTTTCTTGCATTGGTGTGTGGCTCTCATTGCTCTTATGTAACTACTTTCATGGAAAACGGCTGCAACTCAAGTATAGTTGCACGTGGATAGCATCGCTTTCTGTTTGGTGCATGAAGGTTTGCATTGTGTCTGTTTATCCCAGACATCTTTGTTGGCATTGCATTGTACTATGCTTCGATTTTGTCTCTTCAAAACATGACGGAAGGGTCATAGAAAGATGGAGAATTGATTGACCAGCTGTGGACAACAAGGGAGGCTTCAGCCCGGAGCGAACATTTTAGAAGATATGTCTTTGTCAGAGCTACGCTGAAGAAGAGAAGTTGCATTGTTAAAACATTGTCTCTGTGCAGAGGCTTCCCTTGTTCACCCACTGCTGATCAATTTTTGTCGTTGTCAGAGGACATGGCACATGCCATATTGCGGAACATCCATTCCCATTGTTAGGTCTTGCAATGTGAACTCATCTGGGAACTTGAGTGTCACTTTTAGAGTAGGTACAGCAAACAGGAAAATAAACAGGTATGATATTGAGCACAACCAACTTCCACTCGTTTTGCATGTTCTACGGCATTTGACTTTTGCTGGCGCATGATGTCTTGCCATGTGCTCAGTGGTGTTGGGATGGTGGGGTCGGATGACCAAAAGCCAAGGTGGCCACTGGAAAACTGCTGCCAGAGCAACAGCCCACATCAACAAAAGAATCAGTGCAGCTGCTTCCTTCTGACAGCTTTACACACTAATGTTTACAAATAAATCTT
>NC_051155.1:122431142-122451142 GCF_013339745.2 Dermacentor silvarum
TCACCTGCAAATTAGAAGTCTTTATCAGCAAATCAATCAATGTGTTCACGCTTACCTGAAAATCGAATGTCTTTATTGGCAAACAAGCAATGCATACCCTTTCATGACCATCCATCCAGTTAGATGGTGTCGCAATAGTGCTTTATCCCCATGTTTAAAGGACCACCGCAGGGCTGTAGTGGATAGACCCTAAAATAATTACGGGTCACAATAGTTCACTGACCTCTAGCGGAGCAAATACCGCCCCTCCCCCCTCCCTCCCCGTCGTCCGGGCCCCTTCCATGAAAAGAGAAACCTACAATGGTACGTCAATCGGCTAACACACGGCGCTGCCTCAAATTCCTCCATCGACTATCAGTAGCACATTATCTTCCTTTTCAATTCTACACCCTCACCGCTAACACTCTCTCGCTCGTTACCTCACCCACCCGCCTTATCTTCTCTCCCCTTTAGAAGAACCCTACCTATATATACTGTGCCGAGGAGAGCATATGTCACCTTGAAGAAGACAAGTCCACTTGTTGAAACGTTGGCTCCTGCTCTCACCTTGTTCTCGTGTTGCTCATCGTCTTGAATTGCCATCTCCCGCATTCGCCGTGTTTTCCTTGCACTAACCCTGTAATTTACAACATATTTTAGATTTTGCATCTCTGCCAATTACGGTGACACCATTCTGCACATTTTTTCCCGCCCCTACCAATCCTACCTAGAATGGCCATGTGACCTCACTTAGGCAAGTGATCTCATTGGTTTCCCTTTTGAAGTCACCTGCAGTAGATATGTATGTAAGCGTACGATTACATCGGAGAAATTTATGCCAGCATGTCAAATCTCAAAATGCACGTAAACTTGCATTCACCAGGATTGCAAAAGAAAGGACTTAAGTAAAGTGGATGCACAATACAGGTAGCACGTAGTAGAATTTTAAACAGGCATGCTGTTCAATAGGCAATACACTGGCATAACATGACAAAGCGTGCGTAGAAAGCAAGACATCATGGTACTACAAATGAGGCCGTCAACCAGCTGATATGGAGTGTGGGGAGCAGATGGTTTAATCTTGAATTTTATTTGATGTAAGCGGCACTGGTGTGAAATGTTAGCTGCTAAATTATTAGCCGAAACATGGGGCTGAATGACGAAAACACTGGAGCAAGACATACGTTTTAAGATAGCACTGTTTGTTATTTTAGTTCTGTATTCACTCTCTTGCATGTACTGTTGTCAGAGTTTAGTGAGCAGGGTCATCAGCCTTAGCAATACTGGGGAGTATAGTAGGTTATCAATATCAAATCAGCTGTAGGCTGTAGAATTTCGAATCTGAGCACAAAAGCACTAGTTTGATTCTGAGTCATGGTGGCTGCATTCTCATGAGAGTGATATGAAAAAAATGTTTGCGTGCTTAGATTTTAATGTTTGTTCAGAAATCCCAGCTAATCAAATTAAAATTTAGCCCCCTACTGTGGATTCTCTCACACCCAATGTTTTTGTTAACCGCAGCTAGTTGTTGACTATGCATATTTTTTTGTTCTCATCTGTGCAGACCATGCGGAATCTGCCTGTCTTACTACTGGGCATCTCGAGTGCAATCGTCGCTGTCGTGCAATGTGCACCTCAGAAAGCTATCTCTGTCACATTGGACTCTAAATGGAGCAACACACCTCTTCACCTAGAAGCCAGGTGAGTGGTCTAGACATTGTTTTCACTTCAGCTCTGCTCTATTGCCGGTCTCACAAGGTCTTCTCTCTCTTTTCTTTTTTGGCCAGTCTGGCTTTCATCTTATCTCCTCGACACTGTGTCAAGTGGATTAGGCAACATGTTACACTCAGTCTGCCTGCTGCAACGATAAGCATAACATCAAAAAACGGAAAAAAAAAAGAAAGAAAGGCCAGGTCTTCATTTCTTAAGTAATCTGGCTGCTTAAGTATTTTCCTTTTTTAGCCTGTGGAGTGTTGTTCAGAAGAAGAGGAGTGCACAAGACTTGTCACTGCTCTCATTAACTTTTCATCACAGCTACACTTGTGAATTTTTCTGTCCAGAATCGCTTTATGTTGAAATGCTGATACTATTCTTCAAAGGAAGAACTGTATTTACAGATGATCTCTTTTCTTTTAGTCTAAGTTTTCCAACATAACTTACCAGAAACATAGATAAGCATGGATTGGTTCAATGTAATATACTTGGTAGAGGGGGCTTTAGAATTTTCCAAGCTGGTTGCACAATGCCAAGGTTCCGTTCTATGGGTTAAAGAGCAATTTTTTTTTTACCCTACCTCATGTATAGATTAGCATGAGGCTATGGAATGGCTATCAGCTGTAACTTAGTGCTCACAAATACTTTGCTATTGTCGCTCTTATTAATAAAAGCAAGCAGACTAGAAGCCTCTGTGCAATGCAATTGTTCTGTTCTGATGCTGTAATTAATGTTCCGTGCATTGCTTTTTAGCATAACCATGCAAGCATTTATTTCCATCTACTGCACCAAAGAAATGCTCTGATTTAAGAGCTTATTTGGTCATAAGTTAGGTGAACTGCTCAGATTTATTAAAAGCTGAGGGCTTTGTAGAGCGGAAATGTGTCAGTTGGTTTGTGGCAGACAGAATTGACTCATACTTGTGGGCATCGTGTCAACCATTTTGTCACTTGTTTGACACTTTGTGTACACCTGGACGCAAGCACTTATAGACATTGAACTCCAAAAAAGCAGAATTTTTTTTCAGCTTTAGAGTCCTAGGCATTGGTCAGGGTATGAAATGGGCAGGCTGTAGAACACGCAATACTTGGGGGGGAAAAAAATAATTTTAAATCACCTTACACATTCAGAACACACATGCCTTATGTATGTTGCTAGTTTATCCTGTCTTGTTTCTTTTCATGTAATGTTATTTCTCTTTTCTCATTGTTTTATATTTAATGTGATATTTTTTAATAAATTTAGTTTTTGAATATGCTTTTGTCTCTGTATCCTTTTAAGCCTGCGTAGTAAGCCTTTGTAGTGCTAACACAGTCTTTGAAGTATGTCGCAACTAGTATGCATTCAATCCCATTTAAGGTCCAAGCCTCATTTGTCTCTCTCAAACATTAAACATTGGTTTGGAGCAGAAAAGAAAAAAATATATATGGTGCATATTTGCTTTTTCTTTCTTTAGTGAATTCTTTGCCGAGGAAAGTAGTGACTACTTCTGGCGTTACGTGAATGACTTTCAACAACTGGACCTTGCTGCATTCTCTAACAGTGAGTCATATCATTGTTTACTTTCCCCCACATGTGCAAAACATTTTTGCATGTCTGCATCGTGAACATTTTAACCTTAATGCTTCTTCATTTGCATGTTCATTTCCTTCTACTTAGTAGCTTGTTTGGGAAGTCTTTATGCCATGTCATGTTAAAGGAATTTAGATTTTTTTTTTTTTCGTTTTTTTTTCTTGTTTCGCATGGGACATTCATCAGGATGCTGCTTTAGAAGTTGTGCAATTTCATATTTGGAATTTAAAATAGCAAGGAAAGACGGGAACACCAGTAAAATGAGGACACAGACATGGCGCTGACTCACAACAAGGTTAATTCGTCATAACCGCGGAATATATACTGGCACAGTCGATAGCAAAAGAAGGAAATAACGATGAGTAAGAGGAATAGGCGATCAGACACCGTCCCTGTAACACACACACAGTGCTCTCTGTTCGCTATGTGTCCCATTTCAAGCCTTTACCATTTTAATTTCACACAAACAATAGTGCTTTTAACAGTGATTGATGAGTAACAAGTTGTTTGACTTGTATCCTTGTTAACACTCTTATGTGCTTTTGCTCGTCCAGCCATAAAGGTACACTAATTCACATAAACCCGTTTTCTTGAACTGTCATGTGTTGAGCTTACTTAGTCTTATTTAACATTATCTTATGATTAATCTGTTAAAACAGTAGTGCAGCAGGTTAGCGAATTTATTACCAATAATCTAGTTCTTGTAGAACTGTTTAATTTCAAGATGACTTGAGAGCCACAGTGCATCTCTTGTGGACATAGATTAAAATAGCTGAATTACAGGGCAGTACATCGTAATCGATTTTTCTTTCTTTATCCCTTCCTGTTCTTTTGTTGTTTTTTCTTCCTGGAAGCATTAGATTAGATAAGGTTGAGCAGTAATGGAACGCAAAATTGTTCAGTTAAGATGTTTTGCTAGAATGAATTCTTCAGCTAAACAATGCTTCTGGTGCTGTGTATAACTAAGCATTCGAGGGCTGCTGGTGCTACAGGGAGAGAACTTCATAAACAAGAGGTATCAAAAGGGAAGGCAGATTGTCACAGATTGTCAGTTTTGCAAGGGCAAGGTCAATGCTTTTTTCACGCCCACTCGGCACTTCCTGTGCCACTAGAGGGGGATGCCTGTTCACTGCTCATTTACGGCAACTTCCTGTGCAGAGTTTGGCTGCTTATCTTCTGCTCCTTTTTCTGTTTGTGGAGAGGTTGTTTTGATTTGAGAGGTTATTGAAACTAAACACTCATGCGAATGTTCACATTTCATTTTGTGGGTTCTTGATGCTCAACTTGCAGAGATTTGCACAGGAATCTGCTGAAAGAAACTTTAATTCAGTTGAGGCAGACTCTATCCCCATCCCATATTTAGATGATGGATTTTCACAGTGGTGTATATCGTGCAAAATCATTTGCAAAAGTATGTAAGTCGCCTGCCATGCAAGGGTGGTTTTTTACCAAAAACTTTCTTCAGCTGACAAAACTTTTTTTTTTTTTTAAGTGTGGTTCCCTCCCCTCATCCACCCCCCCCCCCCCCCCCCTCCTTTAACTTCCCTTAGGGAGGAAGCGTAAGATAGAGGCTTTCGGAGAACTGCAAAATTTTGGGTCGTCTAGTTGCCCCACACCCGGCACCTTGCCACAGAGCGGGAATGTATTGTAGAATTAAATAGAATTTTCTACCGCCGAACCCTTGCAATGTAGAGGCAATTGCAGGGCCTGGTGGTAGCAGAGGCAAAGCTGTTTAATGGAAACAATACTTCGTTCTACTAGTCTGTGGTGTCAAGAGTATTTCGGTTGGAAAATACCTTTCTCGCACATGCACAGCAACATTTCTGCGAATGGTCTGTTATTCGTTAAAGAAGTTGGGTTAGTGAACTGTTTAGAGTCTACACTGCCTTTTCTTTACCAGTGCTAGTATTGCCAGTCACCAGTGCACCAAGAGGCTGTCTCCTTTAGTTATGGCCCACATACTAAGAGTGTTCTTTGTAAACTTCTTTCTGGCTGAGTGCACACGTTCCCATTAGATTTCATCTGTCATGTTGTGCTAGCCAACCTGTTGAAATACGTATTTGAAGAACTTCACATATAGTCTGTCCTAGTTACATTTTTGCACTCGTCAAAAACATGGTGCGTTATGTCCAACGTGGGAACTGTCGCAGTGAACAGCATTCTGGCAATAATGACAGAAGGCTGACCTGGCGGTTTGTTCACCTGTGTTTATTTCAGGGAAACTGAACAGGTGTCAACAAAAGAAAGGGTTTGGTTAGCGTGTGGCAGCTTTTGTTTGTTGTGTATTCTTCAGCTTATTTTGACGTCTTGTCGTCAGTGGTGACGTCAGCCTGGTGTAGGTACACCAGGCAGCTGTCGCCTACGCAGAGTGGTGTGCTTGTTTATGCTCTGGCAGTCCTCTGACCTAGTTTTTCAGGCAGCTTCAGTGGGTGGTCATGTAACAGCAATACCCCATTGTTTCTTTTTTAACACATGTGACAGGTGTGATCGTCACTCTGTTGGGCACGGCATTGTAGCTGCCACCTTTGTTTTTGTGCCCTGCTGTGCGCTTTGTTGCGTTGCGAGTTGTGGAAGGCTTCCCCTCTACTGCCCCTGCTTTGAGCTTACATGAACTGCATCAACAGATGTTGGACATCTTGACTCCTAGAGACTGCTGTAAAAGTGAATAAAGCCAACAAATTCTGGTGTAGTAGGGCCAGCATGCTTTAAACACTAAAGAAATGAAGGGCTTCATTTTCGTTTTTCAGTGCTAGGGAAACATAAAAGGGCACTGCACGCATTTGGCTTTACATTGCAGCTGTAAATGGCTGTCAAGTATGTTCCAATATTTTGTTTTAAGTGGGCTTTGTTTAATTAAGCCATGTTTCAAGCATAGATTTATTGTTGTAAGCCTGGTTGCAGCTTTCATTAAAAAAAAATACATTGACTTTTACAAAGCAGCCACTATTTCGCATGACATTGTTCTGCCTAGATGTGCAAAGCCTTGTGTAATAAAGTCTGTACATTGACTCTGACTGCTGTCATGCAAGGCCTCAGGAACTGCACTGCCTTCTGTCACCTTGTCATCAGCAATGTGAATTGTGTTTTAGTGTCTTAAATTATTGAATTATTGCATCAATAGATTTTTTATAGCACTGACTGACTTTCAGTTTTTGACAACATCAGTGACAGTATTAAGAGAAATTTCTTACTCCTGTCGAAAGCACTAGGGGATACATTTTCAGCCATTCTTTCAAGCTACAAGAAACTAACAAAAGCAAAAAAAGACGGTCAGCTTCCTGGGGGAGAGAAGGTTGGGTAGGAGGAAATGATTGCAGTGCGGTGTAGTGCATGATTACCATCAAAGCTTGTCTTGGTCATTGCGAGTGCCCCGCCCCTTTTGTATACCAAGTTGTCAGGTTAGATCTGATAATTGGGCCAAAGTATACCTGTGAATGTTAGGATGCATGATGGGGTAAGGGGAGCGTAATTGTATTGAATTCAAGGAAGCTCTTTTTCTGCGTGGCCTGCCCTTGACTCATTGGCTGAATGGCACCTTGCCAGACACACTCCTATCACTCTTCGGGGCCGTTGGCTGTAGTATTTCACTTGTTGTGCAATGTCCGGGAAGGTGCCTATCGAACCTGTAGCCTATTTTTGGCATGGCTCTTTCTACACCAGTGCTTTTGTCTCTTCATATCTTGTCTCTTGCCACAGAACAACCGAAACCCATCTGGTTCTCAATATACATGTTTATGTTGATCATAGTATTTGCTGCTATTGCTTTTAATCGGCATGTTCCTTATTAAGGGTTTTTGTTTTACTCTATGTCTTGCGTTATTTCCTTAAGAGGAAGCTTTAGCTTGGGGGCTCCTATCTAAATACGTGGTATTAGAGAAATTGTTTTTCTCGGACACCGCTGCACCAAATTTGGTGAGGTTTGTTGCATTCAAATTTTTTTTTTAATAATGCTATCATGTTTACAACTCGAACTCAGCAATGAAGGAAAAAAAAAAGATATCACAATTCTGTAAACAGCTCCTAATAATACATATAAAGCCAGCAAAATTGATGTGTTTTACACCCCTCTTCAGGCCACATTCAATTCAAAAGTCAATTTTCTTGCACAATATTGATTTTTTTTTTTTTTTTTACATTTCATATATGCCCAAACACTCGGAAACATGTTGCTCAGAAACACTCTGAAAGAAACTTTCTATCTTTCTATCATCATTACTTTGGGAGTGGCAGCTAGTTTTCCAACCCATACCCTTCTATTGCGAAACCAAAACCACATTGCATTGGTTCCGGAAATCAGTACTATTTCTTTCATGTAAATAATATTCAAATTGCTATTTCGTTTTATGTTCTCTACAAGCAGCCACACGAACGAAAGGAGACTCTAGTGAATCTCATGAGGGCCCCAGCTATGATGCTGGTTCATCTTAGGCCTCTATGTGTTTGTTTTTGACATCATTCATGTGGTTTGAAACATTTTGTCTACGTTTTTCTCAAAATATTTTGCTCCACCTCATGTTACACAGACTTTGATAACTTTTTATGAATTAATATTGTGAAACAAAATTTTGCACATTCATTCCTCACACAGAGATGTGTGTAACAAACTAGAATAAAAGAAATTGATGCAATATTTTTGAATTTACATATCATTTTGAAATAAAATTGGTCCAAATGGGCAGTTGTTTTCGCTTTGCATCGTTTTTCAAACATTACTTCCCTAATATTTATCGCATTACCTTTATCCTAGTTCATTGCATAGGTCCCACACTTAGCTACTACTACGACTAACTCTTTTAACACATGACAAAAATTACCTTCCGAAAAATAAAATGACCCATTTTGTGCACTTTAAATAGCTGAATAAGTTAAGTAAAACATGCTTATTCAGAAAAAAGGAACCGTTATGTCAATCCTGGCTGTTTATCTAGAAAAAGCTTTTTTTTGTGTGTGTGTGTGTGTGTGGCCTCCCACCTTAAATATACCACTAATTTGTGAGTGGAATTTTTGTAAAACCCTTTAAAGCATTGTAACCAACTCATGTAAGCTGTAAGTTCGTATATCAGTTTTGTTCGCTTTGGATTCTCTAACGGATACAGTTTACAGAACTGCGATGTCTGTTTTTAGGGCGGAGGTACAGATTAGCTCGCTGCTGAACAGCTTGCTGAATAGCTCACACTTAAAGAAAGAAATGAATTAGGGGCTGAATTGAACCTCGGTTTCTCAGCACAGCAGCCCGATGTTCTAACCGAAATTGCGCGTATACTTTTATCGTGCCAACGGCAACTAGCTCACTGAGCTGATCGTCGTGTGTGCCACATTGCATAGCACCGATGCTCAATAGCACATGCGCGCGCCCCCGTTTCCTTTGAACCAAAGACGCAGGAGTGAAATGGCCAAATTTATAGCATTTGATTAACCACTTCACGAAAACGTAGCTTCACATAGATTGCAAGATGTGCATTGATTCTGCGTAGTACTTTTTTCCTCAGTTATCTCTCTCTCTCTGTGTTCTTTATTACTGTAAAGGTTGCTAAACTGTAGCTTTTTATATGCTTTGAGAGGTATTTCTCTTTTATTTCATATTTTTCTTTATGCAGTGTAGGTTATATGTTGAAGCACTGGTGTGCCATATTCATCAACAGTCACAGTGGTACTCACTGGTGGATCAAATTGAAGGGGGGAGGGGATTGCGCCTTGAGGCCCTGCCCTAAGACATGCTGCCACTTTAGAGCAAACAGAATTGAGCGTGCAACGAGTCATTCCCCGTTCTCTGCATGTTTCGATGAAGGCCCCTCTGGATCCGCACCTGGTGGCACTCCTATTTATATCTCTTAGAAGAGATGCGTAACCAGTGCCTGTAGGCTCTAACGTGGCAGCTCGGGCTCTTCTTATGAAATGCATTATGCAAAACAGCACCACGAAAGACTTCAGAAAGGAAAAAAAAATGTTCATTTAAACTGACGCTTTACTCGAACAGACTGATACAGCGCTCATCTATTGTGCAGTTTAGTGCATATTTGACAAAACAAACATCAGATAGTTTGCATATGTTCGGTTTCTTTTATTGTTGTTGTTCTTGATTTCTTGCCCCTTGCTCACGCACTTCCTTGCTTATGTGCACCTGAGGCTGCTCACCACTTTGGTCATATAGTTGCATTCCTTCATGGAAAGTGTCACCAGCAGCATACTGACACATTCTTTCGCCATTTGTATGCACAGTGCTTCATAAATAAATAATCAGCTTGTTATCTTTTTCTTCTTGCTTTGTGAATGTAAATGTGTGTGAAGCTAAGCTATGCTGTCACCGTGCTTATGCTTAGCTGCGTGTATTCCTTTGAATGCCCTTCACCTCATATGATGACAGTCATGCCACTTTGTCAAGCAGCCTGGTAGCTCAAGCACTAGCAGGCAGGTGTCAAAGTTTTGCGGAGTTTGGGTGGTAGGTATGAGCAAAAGTTGAAGGGCTGGCCTGTAAAAGACGTAAAAAATTTCTTCAAATTGCCAAACCTTGATTACGACGAAGAAAAAAACAAGCCTGATTAAGCTTTATTGAATTTTTAGACACTTTGGAATGATAATATAAATTGAATGAACCAACAACAAAGTCCCAGTGCATGTTCTTAACTGCATGAGTATGCACGATATTTATTGTTTTTATATTGTCATTCTTTCTTTCAGCTACACTGTCTGGTTCATTTGTGTCCCCACTGAGCCGATGATAAGCAATGTTGAATAATGCCCCAACAAAGCAGCCAAGCATGACAGCTGCACTTATTCTTTGGTGCTTTGCATTCAACCCCTTTTCAGCTCTTGCTCTGAATGCCTGGTACCGCAAATAAGTACAGGCACGTGTCGTCTGTTTTGCACAGCAGTTGCTTCTCCAGGACTTGCACTTCTGCAGTTTGCCTTGATGGGCAAACAACATCAGTGGCTTTGTGCGTAGCGTTCCGTGTTTGCTCATTTCTTGCCGTCAAGGGGTGTCTTAGTTTCGTCTCGTCTTGCTATGTCCCTCGCACATGCACTCCCAGTCCCATTTTTGGCACCGGCGTATCACGTTCCCCTCAAGGATTGGAGTGCCTGCTCGCTCGTATGTGTTTGGTCCCTGCCTTTTCACGAGGTGCTGAAGCACACTGTTTTCTTCTGTGCATCTGAAGGTGTACATCTATCTAGACACTGTCCTGTCCAAGCTAAGTCCTCAAGATGAACTTATCTTGGGTGACGGCTGCTGCTTCCGGCTTCTCTCTCTTTCTCAAGCTCGTTCTAGGAATGCAGCCTATATATAGCTTGTGCAGTGCAATTGAAGTGTTTATGTTGCAGCTATCAGTCTCTTTGTTGTGGCCAGATATTGCTAATTTTGTTGTGTGCTGGAACGTTCTTGCATTGGTGTGTGGCTCTCATTGCTCTTATGTAACGCTACTTTCATGGAAAACGGCTGCAACTCAAGTATAGTTGCACGTGGATAGCATCGCTTTCTGTTTGGTGCATGAAGGTTTGCATTGTGTCTGTTTATCCCAGACATCTTTGTTGGCATTGCATTGTACATATCTATGCTTCGATTTTGTCTCTTCAAAACATGACGGAAGGGTCATAGAAAGATGGAGAATTGAATTGACCAGCTGTGGACAAACAAGGGAGGCTTCAGCCCGGAGCGAACATTTTAGAAGATATGTCTTTGTCAGAGCTACGCTGAAGAAGAGAAGTTGCATTGTTAAAAGCATTGTCTCTGTGCAGAGGCTTCCCTTGTTCACCCACTGCTGATCAATTTTTGTCGTTTGTCAGAGAGACATGGCACATGCCGTCATTATTGCGGTAACATCCATTCCCCATTGTTAGGCGAGTCTTGCAATGTGAACTCATCTGGGAACTTGAGTGTCCACTTTTAGAGTAGGTACAGCAAACAGGAAAATAAACAGGTATGATATTGAGCACCAACCAACTTCCACTCGTTTTGCATGTTCCTACGGAGCATTTTGACTTTTTGCTGCGCATGATGTCTTGCCATGTGCTCAGTGGTGTTGGGAGTGGGTGGGGTCAGGATGACCAAAAGCCAAGGTGGCCACTGGAAAACTGCTGCCAGAGCAACAGCACCACATCAACAAAAGAATCAGTGCAGCTGCTTCCTTCTGACAGCTTTACACACTAATGTTTACAAAATAAATCTTTGCATCATTTCTTCAACCTTGATCAAGTTGAGCTGCAGCAGTGACTTCATCTGCTTGCTCCAATCTCGGATTCTGTTCAAATAACCTTTTCTTGGAAGTGGAAAGAAGCCCCAGCAGGCCTTTCTTTTTCCTTTTCTTTCTTTAATGCCTGGCATTGCTGCAGTAGCTGAAATTTCGCCATATGTGTTTTTTTTTTTCTGCATTCTCTTTCTTGGACAGAATTGGCAAGCTGCAGTCTGGCACTGAGCATGTGCATTCTACTTCCTAATTGGAGCATTCGCTGAGGCAGAGGGGTGGGAAGGTGCAACGCCTGGTCGGTGCTGTTTGATACATGATACTTTTGAGGGGTCCATTCTCATGTCACAATGTGCCATGTGATGTAACCTGTTTGTGAGAAACCACACCCTCTGTCGTTGCCTATCAGAAGTAACTTCATATGTGTGAAAATTGTCATTCAGACGAATGTAGCACAAAACTACAAAGAAAACCCATATGGATTTCTCGGAAAGAAAGCTTTGCAGTTGAGGAAAAAGTCGTCCTGTTCTGGGACAAATTTTTCCTCTACTGCGAATATTTCTTTCCGAGATACGCATATGGGGGTTTTCTTTGTAGCTTCATGCTACATTTGGGTGGATGACAAGTTTCCATTTCATGAGCCTTCCTCAACCTTGCGGGATTCTGCTGAACTGATTTTCAATATTCATACATGTGTTGGGTCACATTCGCTTCCAATATCAGTTATCGCAGAGTTAGAACTCCATGCTACCTAATGGCTGCGAAGATATATATTATATGTGTGTGTGTGTGTGTGTGTTTTCGAGCGAAAAATAGGAGTGAGGTGGGCAGTGAAGTACTCCATCTACTGATTACGCACCCTCCTCTGTCATTCCATCTGCCCCTTTTCTCAGCCAGACATTCTGCTTCTGGGACCAATGATGAGGCAGTTCCTTTATTACTTTTTTTAATTGACTACGCAGCATTTCACAATGCCTTTCTGAATGTAAAAAAGTCACATAAGAAGTGAACGTTATTGCATTCGTAAGCACGTATGGCAAGCCAAGAATTAGTTGAAAGAGCGTAAGTTTGGGCATGTTGGTATTCCATGACTTTTTACTTCTTAGCGCACGAAGACGAGACACAGAGGTACGACACGGACACAGCGCTAACTTCCAACAATTTTTTATTCTACGAAGCAGTACGCACATATATAGGGAACAGACAGCAGCGCACGCATGCGCATATCTACTGGTTTTGAACACATAAGACAGCAACTTGACATGTGTAATGGAAAAGATAGATCAAAGATGAAAACGGTAACCATAAATAGCCAAAAAGGTTTGTAGCTGCAAGATTAGGATACTATCTTCATCACGCCACCCTCTGTACCTTGTTTAAAAAATCGAATTCTTTTTTTGAAAGATCAATTGAAGGCGTGCCAACACAAGCATTCCCCAAACTAGCGATCTTCGCCGCTTCAATAATCTCACGTTTTGTTTGCGTTGGGCTTCTTCCTATCACCGTGCACTGCTTATAAATGGCATCAATAGCGGTAAAAAGCATCGATAGCTGTAAAAGATCTATATTATCCACTGCCACATGATGAGTTATTAATATGTGTTCAAGAGGCTATTGATGCTTACGATGAACTCAAGTTTGTAAACACCATCTGCATATCTACACAGGGTTTTCTTGAACTACTGTCCATGTATCTGCGCTCAACATTCTCCAAGTGGGATGGAAGTGTTTATCCAAAAACAAAGAATTTGCATTGGTTCCTGTATTGCACCAATATTAAGTGACGTTTATCTTGCTCGTGTAAACAGGATACTGGATGCCAGATTAGAAAACTCAAATGTAAAGAAGGTGTATAGGTACGTTGACGACCACCTTGTGCTTCTCGATTCAAGTTCAAGCGGGAGGGTTTTTCCTGATGTTACGCAAGTGCTAGATCTTTTTAACAAGTGTTTGCAACCGCTTACTGTCACGCATGAAACGCCACAGGATGGTACTTTACAATTCCTCGACATAAGAATGTTTTTTGAGGGAGACCAAGTGTGCTGGGCATATGAACCGAGGGCGAACAAGCCACTACTGCCATTTTCGTCAGGCCACTCTAAGTTGGTTAAGAGAGGCATCGCAAAGTCAACCCTAATGAATGCGCTTCGCCGCTCATGTCCTCACAAGTGTTTTTCCAGTTTCCTTGCGCAAGAGGATCGCCTGAAACAGGCTGGTTTTCTGCAGTATATCATCACAGCTGTGGCCGAAGGTCTCCTTAAGACTGTGAAGCGCGGGCGAGAGGATGAGCAGTTTGCTTCACCGGAAATTGTGCGAAGGAAGCAGAAATGCGCAATAATACCGTACATCCACGATATCTCACACAGGCTGAAGAAGATTGGCAATAACGCAAATGTAAGCGTCATCTTTTCAACGCCAATCAAGCTGTCCAACTTGTGCAAGGCCAGCTATTGTGGTTCTGAGAAGCCCAGTTGCCAGACAAAGCACAAGGAAGGCCATGTTCATTGTGAGAACAATATCGTGTATGAACTACCCTTGTTGTGTGGTAAAAAATACATCGGCCAAACGGGAAGGTGCTTAAATGATAGGCTGCGTGAACACGCAAATAATGTGCGAACTGGAGGAGTGGGCCATCTGGCTTTTCAGTGCAGAAAGCATGGGTGCAGTTCCATTTATAAGCAGTGCACTGTGATAGGAAGAAGCCCAACGCAAACAACACGTGAGATTATTCAAGCGGCGAAGATCGCTAGTTTGGGAAATGCTTGTGTTAGCGCGCCTTCAATTGATCTTTCAAAAAAAGAATTAGATTTTTTAAACAAGGTACAGAGGGTGGCATGATGGAGATAGCATCCTAATCTTGCAGCTACAAAATTTTTTGGCTATTTATGGTTACCTTTTTCATCTTCGATCTCATCTTTTCCATTACACATGTCACGCTGCTCTCTTATGTGTTCAAAACCAGTACATATGCGCATGCGTGCGCTGCTGTCTGTTCCCTATATATGTGTGTACCGCTTCGTAGAATAAAAAATTGTTGTAAGTTAGCACTGTGTCCGCGTCGTACCTCTGGGTCTCGTCCCTTTTCGTGCGCTAAAAAGTAAACAGTCAAGAATAGTCTTGTGCACGCTGTGCTACCATATGTCTGGGTGGCATGCTCAGTTCATGCATAGGTGTTTGCCTTCAGGTTTCTTTCCATTGAGTTCCTCTGTTACGTGAAGCTGTGCGAACATTACTGCTTATCTTTGGAGTTCTGGGTCCACTAGCATTCATTTTGCTGCGTTGCACTTTAGCAGGAACTGCCTTGAGTCTCCTCGGCCTGTTTCCCACGTTATCGTGCAGGCACGCCGAAGGCGCAGTATGAAACCGTGCTCGAGGTGGCCTCCAAGCACCTGTCACCGGCCAAGCTGGCGCTGCTGAAGCTGTCGCTGTCCCTGCGAGCCCACTCGCCGGCCGTCGAGACCTTCCAGCAGGTAAGTCGACGGAAATGCATCAAGGAACTCGCGTTTGACATTTTCTTTCAGCACGGCAAGCGAAGCCACGCTACTGGTTGCGAGTCACCTGCAACCTGATCTAAGCAGGGCCGGGATTGTGTAGCATTTATAATCTAAATCTCTTTCCTTTCCTGTTTTGCGCTTCGTCTGTGGCCCGAGCGACGCTCCGCCCATGTAATCATCGCTGTAGGCTGGCCGTGAACTATGGGTGATAGTAGAGTGAAAGGAATTCTGACATTGTGACAGCCCAGATGCGTCCTCGGCGAAGATCGCGACAGGCTGCCGAAGCGGGAGCCGCCCTGGCCACGGTTTCTTGAACTGGCCCGCCATAGCGTCGATATGGTCCCGGGATGCGGAAGGTTGACGCTGTCGCGTATAAGCCAGGCGCTTTAGCCTTTCCTATCGTGCTCTTTCACGCCTGCAGAATGATGGTGGTTGCGCCACCACGTTGTATGACCTTGAAACGGAAGGCACTAGCCGGCCCACCACATCAGCCGTATGGGGTACTTTTTTTTTTCTGGACCCAGAATAGATCGCATGCATATGGAAGCTTGCATGCTGCGGCACGAACCATTCGTTCCCTCGGTCCACGCTTTGGTCTCGGTAGTAGGTGAATATCGCGTCTTCGCCCGGGCGATGCTTTTGGTGTTTGCCGTATGTTTTCATTCGGACCGGTGGCCCTCCTCTGCGTTCGCGATGAAGCACGATGCGACCGAGTATATAACTGTGTAGCACTGGCGTGGGCAGATCCCCATAAGGCCTAGTTCGCAGAGCGAGACCTCTCCTGCAGCTGTGTAATGACGCGGATGGGGTCGGCCCCTGCACGGCCTGGTGACGAACTGCGCTTTCCTCTTTGCGGCCGCATGTTCGGTCAAGGTTAGACGCGTGCGCGCTGACCACTTATATTGCAGCTTTGTGGCGCCTCGTTATGCCATTCGGAGCCTGGAGAGCGTCGACCGTTAGTCAGACGCGAGTTTCCTGCTCTGCCTGTCGTGTGTACGTGTGCAGCCGTATATATACGAACTGCGACAGGCAGCGTTGACCATCAACCGTGGCTCAGTGGATGGGGTTGTGCTGGTGAACTCGAGGTCGCTGGTTCGATTCGCGGCTGCGGCGACCCGGTGAGGACGCCATGCAGAAACAAATGACGTCCACGGTCCAAGGGGGTGGGTCCCTTAACCCTTTGGACAGCTGCTTATATGTAGTAAGGAACGTGACGGCCGTGGCATGCCGCGCTGCGGCACAACATGCGAACTAGGCCCGCTGTCATCATCGCCATCATGCTTGTAGTTATTATGTAAAAAAGCCGCAGTCTCGCCCGAAAGGCGAAGCATCGATTGCGATAGCAAAGTAGTAGGCAGCTATATGAAGTAAGGGTAGTAGTTTTATTGGCCGTATAGAGAAACACGTCTCACTCTATGACCGCGCACACTCGCTGTCAAAACGCTGGAGTGAGAAAGCGCGGTAGCAGCAGCGAGCGAATTGACTTTCGTGCTGCCTCTCGCTTCACCGCGAACTAAGCGGCGAGAACGCAGCGCACACGAAGCTATCAGCACTTGGTGCACTCTGTCCCCGTCGCAGATCGCTTTCAAGATAGGGCCCGCGCGGCCGCGCCATATGCAGCCGCCGCCGGAATAGCACGCCCCCCGATCCGGTGTCTTGCGTGTGACGGAAGACTGCGCGCTTCCTCTCCGCTTTCCTCCCTTGCGCGCGCGAGATTGACCAACATCACCTAGATAGCACAGGGCCTGTTCACTCCGATCCATGATGTCATGCTACCTGGCCCGAAATTTGCATTGCCAAGTCTGGCGTGACGAAAGCGGTGACGTTGAAATCACCGCTGTTTACTCGGGAGCATTCCCATTAGATTTTATGGCAGTCGGTTTAGCATTACGTCATGGATCGGAGTGAACAGGATTTGTGATATCTGGTGGCGTTGGATTGAGCCACCATCGTCGGCTCACCCTCGCAAGCTTTCACTCACACATGCAGCATATCGACGCGTGGCGATAATGTTATCGCCCTTGGACTGTATATGGAACATCACGGCGGTGGCGACGGCGGCAGAAATGCGCCTGGAGTGTCGATATAATTGCTATCTCAATAAAAAAAAAAACATTATAAATCCCTATTGTGAGATCGTGTGCGGACCTCCAATTCTATGCCTCATGATGCGTAGATTTCCTGCGCATCAAGATTAGAAGAAAGGTTAGAAGAAATCAACACGGAATTAACGAATGAATGCTTTCCCGAAACGAGGTGTGCTGGTTGGCGCGAGTGCGTTTTCTTTTTTCCTTCCTTTTTTTTATGTAGGAAATCTTGTAGAAACGGGCGACGTACACCATGCATATGTAGGAGACAGATCTCTTGCCGTATAATGCCTGCTGTGCAAGCCGTTCGGCCTGTCTGTATAGCATGCTCGCTCTCGATCGTACGAGGCTATGCCGTTACCTCAGGACGTCTTTGTCAAGGTCAGACTGCGGCATCGGCCTGAACTGCCCACTGGAACGTGGAGGCGATTCCTTGCTACGCGCGACCAATGCGTTTTCTTAAATGGCGTACGCCGAACACGCAACTTCCGTGAAAATGTGCCTGGCCTCCGACCGACAAAAAAAAAAAAGGGGGGGGGGGGGGGGGGCAGCCGCAAAGCTCTTCGAACTGTGTGCATAGGACACAGCTGTGTCGCTTTTCTTTAACTTAATTGGCTTCCACACACGGCATGCGCACATGCTTTGTCTCTCTATGTGTGCGCTGTGAGGCTATTAGGGTGCATGCTGCGTGCGCACTTGGGTTTGCGTAAATGCCGTATATAAGTCTGTCGCTTTGTTGTTTTTGTTTGTTTAGGCATCTGTGCTCGAGGAAGTTTGAATGCTGCAACGATCGCTTCGGGTGGCGCGGCAGCATGGGTGCTCGTTGCTTAATTTGCAACTTTCTTTTCTTTTTCTCTGCATCCTTCTCTCTCGTATTAAGGGCGAAACGGTCGACGATATGATCAGCCGCGCCGAGCTATAATGGCGCTGTTTTGACGTGGCAGCCTTCCACTAGCATACCTGCCGAGTCTCCCGGATTAGCCAGGAGATTAGCCGGGAGACTCCCTGATTTTGGCCATTCCTTCCGGTTGTACGGTTGACAGGAAAATCTCCCGGAAATTTCAGTTGGGTCCCGTTTCTATCCGCGTCCAGCGCTTTGTCAGGCCACATTGGCAAAAAGAAGCCAACCCAATCCAATCCAGATGGAAGTTCATCGCGAAAACATTGTTAAGAAAGTAGCAGAGAAAGCCTATACGTGCGCTATTTCGTTAACCGCAGAACCGCTTACTCTGACGGTGTTGTTGGGTGCCCTAGTGGCCCTAGCCTCATTAAGCTAGCAAGCGAATGCCGTGTTCCGCCAACAGCAACGCTAGACTATCCATCGTTCTCCTCAGGCGTCAGTCGATCTGGCATTGCGTAGGCCTATGGTCAGTCATGACTTCAAAAGCAAGGAGCGCTAGCGCAAAAAGTATAAAGTATTTTTAATGTAGTGCTCAGCCGAAGTTACGCTGGGTATTTTGTTGGTACCAGAGAGCATTGCAGAGTGCGAACGGCAATTTAACATCGTGAAAGACACGAGGACACAGTGTCGCTCGTCTATGTGTCGCTCGTTCAAGTCGCTGGGAAACGTCCACCTTGCAAAATGTGAAAGAATTAAATGTAATTTCTTACAATCAATCATTATATCAATAATTTTTCAACACCCTCCGTGGCATTGCGCTGCTAAGCACGAGTTCGCGGGATCAAATGTCGGCCGCGGCGGCCGCATTTCGTTGGCGGCGAAAATGCAAAAGCGCCCGTGTGCCGTTCATTGGGTGCACGTTAAACAACCCCAGGTGGTACAAATTAATCCGGAGTCGCTCGCTACGGCGTGCCTCGTAATCAGAGGGTGGTTGTGGCACGTAAGACCCGTGAATTTAATTAAACTTTAAAGAATTGTTTAAGACAGAACTAGCAACAACGAAATGCTTGCAAAAGTGAGACCTTGATGTTCATGTGGTCATTTGTATATCTGCACATAAAATTGTAATGAAGTTCTCCTGTCAGTACTTGTAAATGTAGACGACGGGAGGGGGGGGGGGGGGGTGTAACCGACTAAACCCCCCTCCACGGTCGGAAGATCTCCCGGAATTAGTTTCTTCGCACTTGGCAGGTATGCACTAGCGTGTTGCGCCTCGGTACATACGAGGGAGAAAGCCTGTTGGGGTAATTTTTGTATATTACTTATGTTGAATGATGGTGTTCTTTGACGAGAGCCGACGCTTGAGTGACTCCAGGGGTCTCGGCGTCATTATGACGCGTGATAGTCGACCACAGCTTCGCAGATGTGTTGCACCCAACGTTGCATGCTATACGTTCACGCCGGCGTCCACTATGAAGCGGGACTCTTGACTCGCATTCAGAACGCCCAGTTTCGTTTGTTTACGGGACGCAGAAGTCGAGAAAGTTTGAAGGGACAGATTCTTCGACGGGATATCTACTATTGTGGGTACTATCGAGTGAAGTCTGAAGTCGCTCGTCTCCAGGGGGGTGGGGGTGTTATAATATTCTGTGAGTGTCCACTTAGTGGACATGTCCATTTCGTCTGCTGCTGAAGTTCTGATTGGCTGATGTGGAGTACGCGTCTCGGACCGCCTCGCTCGCTCCCCTTATCCGGAGAGGAGGGAGGGATAAATAACTATATGGGTTGCGGTGTCGAGGAGTGATTGGGTGAAGTGAATTGTGCTGCATATCTGCCGCCTTGTATATTGTCGGCATTTTATAAGCTACGTCATTTTGCTTGCGCGGCCATTCGTTTGCTGTTATACCTCTCATCGGAAGCGTATACACCCAAGCGTGAGCACTCGCGCGTGTACATTTGCATGCGCGTGTGGAAGCCACTGCGGCCGCGTCCTGGTTAAGTATGTGAATGCTGTCTCGGGAGGCTCGTCATGCGCAAGTGATCAAAAAATAAGGGCATGAATAAGCGTACTATACTGTAACATGTGGAGCAAGCGCGGGGCTGGAAGAATCCCATTAACTCGGCGAACCGCGCTGAT